>NW_006460235.1:0-228 GCF_000325575.1 Pteropus alecto | reverse complement strand
TCAATTTGTAGCAACTTATTAACTATAATGATTATAATGTTCAAGGGTATATGAGAATCACTGCTCTAGCACACGGGAGGGAGCAGAGCAGAGAGACAGGTGTGACTGTGAAAAGCAGGCAGGGACCCCAGTATGAAGAGGTTTACATGCCCCAAATATTTCCCCAAAACAGTAGAGTTTTAAGTTTAAATGAGCTATCTGATAAAATTAGATTTCTGAAAGCAATAG
>NW_006460234.1:0-228 GCF_000325575.1 Pteropus alecto | reverse complement strand
GGCAAGCATTAAACAAACACGAAAGCAGATTGTATATGAAATATAGGTAAACTAACCAAACGCTAATTGCGTAATTGGGTACTCTTAAAAAATAAATGACTCCTCGTCATTCAGCGTTGGCTTCGGGCTCCCCGGACAGCGAAGGCTCCTGGTTTTTCTCTCTGACTCCTTGACAATAAGGGCTTCTCGGCGGCTAGAAATGTGAAGAGCTGCAGCATCTTTGCTTCG
>NW_006460233.1:0-228 GCF_000325575.1 Pteropus alecto | reverse complement strand
GCTTACTCTAGAGGAAAGTTCTTACCATCAGCACTGTTGACATTTGGGGCCAGATAACTGTGCAGGGGGCGAAAGGGACCAGGGATGACGATATCATGCATTGTAGCACGTTAGCAGTATAGCTGACCTCTACCGACTAGATACCAGTAGCATGCCCCACACCCTTTGTTGTGACCAGCAAAAATGTCTGCTGGCATTATCTAATGCCCCCTGGTGGGCAAAATTGCC
>NW_006460232.1:0-228 GCF_000325575.1 Pteropus alecto | reverse complement strand
CTTGGGGTCTGTGCACGTTCTGATGTGCAAATTACAACTCAATTTAAAAAAAAAAAGGTCCAAAGCCTTCAGAAGGAGGAGGAGGAGGAGGCGCACCCCCCGTTGAAAAGGCTCCTCATAATCCTGCCATTGCGTGTGAGTGTGGGGCCCACTTGGAAACAGAGGCGCTGACCCGGAGCACAGAAATGGAAACGCGCCCACTCGTGGCGGCTTTGACGGACAAGGGGG
>NW_006460231.1:0-228 GCF_000325575.1 Pteropus alecto | reverse complement strand
GTTTCAAGGCCATCTCATATGGATTTTACTTCTCCGAAGCTTTCTCTGTCATCTCAGTTCAAACTCCTGTAGGCATTTGTTTACAGAACAATCACCTAAAAGAGGGGGAAATATATAACTTTAACAATTAGAATCCAAGCTTTGCCACCCATTAGCAGTAGAACTGTCTCAGTTTCATCATCTAAAAATAGACATGGTAATAGCACCTACCTTGAACAATGATGAAGT
>NW_006460230.1:0-228 GCF_000325575.1 Pteropus alecto | reverse complement strand
GAGCACCGGCGTCTGGTGCCAAAAATGTTGGGGACTGCTGCTATTAAATACTAGAGAATGAAAATGAAGCATTTGAAGAAAATAATTACATTTTTAGAAGATGATAAAACACATTTTATACAAGTATGAGGATAGTAAACTAGAAGTTGGCGTGTGTGTGTGTGTGTGTTGGGGGGGCGATGTTTAAGTGGGCGGTCCTAAATGAGGAAGTGTTTGGAGACTTGCGTG
>NW_006460229.1:0-228 GCF_000325575.1 Pteropus alecto | reverse complement strand
CTGGAAGCTTTGAGGGAAGTTCATAGCAAAAGGGAGTCACGGAGCCTGGTCTTGAAGGATTGGTGGGGTTTTGACAGGCATATGGGAGCAGTCATGCTTCGAGCCTAAAGGACCTTACTGTCTGAGGCTCACATGATCGTAGACTTAAGGAATGAAGAATATGGGTATGTTAAGAGAATAAATGCTGCAAACAAATTACAGATGAGCTGAGCCTCACCCTGGATTACT
>NW_006460228.1:0-228 GCF_000325575.1 Pteropus alecto | reverse complement strand
AGAAAGGTTGCAAAACAAGAATTAACACATATTTTTTTAAAGCCTGTATATGGAAAAGTGATAATAAACTCAATAAAAAACATAAAATAATGGAAGGCAATAGAGTTAATATAAGCCTAAGAACAGGATTTTAATGTAAACTATCTTAGAAAGCTAAAGGATAGAAAGAATATCATCCATGAAACAAGAAGAGGAGGAAGATTTGAAATAAGAATAGGCTGAAATGCA
>NW_006460227.1:0-228 GCF_000325575.1 Pteropus alecto | reverse complement strand
CATTTGTATGGAAAAGCCACTGAAAGTGGCTTGGGAGGGCCTGCAAGTGGGATGGGGCGGGTTCTCAGGGAATCATCAGGGTGGGGCCAACAGTATTAGCTATGTTGATGGAGACTCAGCTATAGTGCTCTCCTGCATATGCAGACTGGATGGGGGTAGGGCTCAACAAAGGAACAATGGCTTCCGTCAACATCTTCTGTCTGGGAGAAAGCTGCCCCTCTAACCTTC
>NW_006460226.1:0-228 GCF_000325575.1 Pteropus alecto | reverse complement strand
TGTTGGTCCCTGTTGGCCCCTGTTGCTCCCTTAGTAATAGCATCTCTTCATACTTGGTCTGCTCCCATGAGAAATTAAGTATAATGGGCTCGAAAAGCTCTTTTGTCCATGACCATGATCTTGACAAAGTAGCTGAAAATTATTTTTAAAATCTCAATTTTTGTCTTTATCTTAAAGCCAAGTGGTGAGAACTGCTGCTACCAATCAAGATAGAGTAATGGGGACTGG
>NW_006460225.1:0-228 GCF_000325575.1 Pteropus alecto | reverse complement strand
GACGGCGGGCTGTTCTCACAGTCCCTGGCCCTGGCACTGCCTCCCTCCTGCTCGGGGCTCGGTGGGCGCTTGAACACATGGAGCCCTGTGATTCGTCACCACTGCAAACGCCCCATCACTGCCTCCCCCCCCACGCCTTAAATTTCTTCTTTGACTTTCCTTCCCCTCAGGGACCCTCCCTCCAGCTATGTCTGTGCGCAGTCCCAACCGTCTCAACTCCAGCGTCAG
>NW_006460224.1:0-228 GCF_000325575.1 Pteropus alecto | reverse complement strand
CCCCAGACATCCAAGCAATTCTGTGACATCAGATGCGTGTCCTATAATTTAAGTCAATTCCGATGCTGTTTGCCTGCATCAGGTCTCACAGGTTAAGGGCTCAGTCCTATAATACTGCCCCCCACACCCACTTCCCTCCCTACCCCCAACTTCAGATGTTAATTGTAAGCCCGGATAGTGACCTGTGCTTCTGATCAGCTGACTATTGATTGGAGGTTCCACTGACCC
>NW_006460223.1:0-228 GCF_000325575.1 Pteropus alecto | reverse complement strand
ATGCTTTATTGTGTGTGAAATGTTTTCCACTCGAGGTGACCTTGAAAATGAGATCTGAATGGATTCGCATTTTTAACATTCCGTCTACTTCACCTGATCCAAGCAGTAGACAGGGTCCTGGGCCATGAACTTCTATCAGCTTTTTTTTTTTTTTTTTGCGAAGATGGACTTGTTATATGTGCCAAATCCTATAGCCCAAGGTCTCCACTCGAATTCCTGTAAATATAA
>NW_006460222.1:0-228 GCF_000325575.1 Pteropus alecto | reverse complement strand
TTGAAAACACTATGCTAAGTGAAAGAAGCCAGACATAAAAGGCAACACATCGTATGATTCCATTTATATTTAATGTCCAGAACAGGAAAATCCATCGAGACAAAAAGTAGATTAGCAGGTGTCAGGGACGGGGGTGGGAGAGGGAGAAATGGGGAGTGACTGCTCATGTATGTGGGATTTCTTTCGAGGTTGATGGAAATATTCTGGAATTAGATGGTGGTGATGGTT
>NW_006460221.1:0-228 GCF_000325575.1 Pteropus alecto | reverse complement strand
ATTCTCGCAGTCTCTCTTTGTTGGTAAGGATTCACAGATGTTTCTGGGGCAGCGCGCGTCCAGGCAGACCGAATTTGACCTTTACTGCTTGGATCCAAAGAGGTCAAATAAGTGAACTGAGGGTACCTAGATCCTGGCTACTTTTGACAGCATTTCGCAACTTTGAGAGCTGTTTCTCTCTGCGACTGCACCACGATCATCAAATGCCCGTTACGATTTCAAGCAGAG
>NW_006460220.1:0-228 GCF_000325575.1 Pteropus alecto | reverse complement strand
CAAAAGACAGAAAATGCTGCTGTCAGATAGGTTTACCAGGAGGCAAGATCCAAGAAGGACGAGGCATTGGTGGAAGTATTTTACTGAATGTGTCTAATGCTATGTGTATATTTTTAAAAGATCTGAGATAAATATGTCAACCGTTAACACAGTTAACAGTTGGGCACATGGGTGCCTACTATAAATCCTCCATACTCTTTTTTTATATTTATTTTTAGAATAAAATAT
>NW_006460219.1:0-228 GCF_000325575.1 Pteropus alecto | reverse complement strand
AATTTCGAACATTTGTTAGGTGCTTGCGCACATTTTGAGGAAACTTAAAAGCGGCCAAACGCTCGACCTGCTGCTTCCGACGAGCGTTGTGCCCGGGGCAGGACTCGGTGTCTTTGGCAAGAATGTCACAGACTGAATGGAGCTTCCGGCGCTCGGGTTTGCAGACGGGCAGGCCGAGCAGGACAAGACTTCGACAACCTGTGTGCTTTTGCCTTCTGAGATCTCGTT
>NW_006460218.1:0-228 GCF_000325575.1 Pteropus alecto | reverse complement strand
TCAGGTTCATGCACGTATCGGTAGCGCGTATCAATATTCCATTCTTTTTTATGGGTGACTAAGATTCCACTCTGTGGACAGATCACACTTGGTCTATCCATTCATCAGCTGGTGGGCACTGGCTTGGTTCCACTTTGCACTATTATGAATTACGCTGCTTTAAACACTCACGTGCAGGTTTTCCTTGCTTTCTGATCTATCTACACGGGGCTCAGTTTTAAAGTCAGT
>NW_006460217.1:0-228 GCF_000325575.1 Pteropus alecto | reverse complement strand
GGCATTACTTTCCATGGAAAGATGGAAAATCCTGTTGAAAATCTTTCTACTCTGCAGTGCTGTCAGCAACATCCTTGTGCAAATACTTGTTCCTTGAGAGATCTCTATTCACCTGGCCTTGTCCTCCAAGGTCACCATCTCTCAATCCTGGTATACTCATGTATAGGCAAAGAATAGTCTAACCGCCTGACCCTGATTAGAATTTTGCAGTAAAATGCCTTCCTGTAT
>NW_006460216.1:0-228 GCF_000325575.1 Pteropus alecto | reverse complement strand
ATTCATTCTCAACTCTCTCAGGACTATGCCCTATGAAAACACTTCATTTCTGCAATGGCAAATGTGAGGGAAGAAATAGCCCAGTAAATAAAATGGAAGTGATTCAATTATATGATTTTAGATGGAAAAATGGTAGAAATTATCTGTTCTGAGGTCCTAACGTTGCAAAGGAAAAAAAAAAGCACGAGAGACCGAAAGGTTAAGCGACGCGGATAAAGTCACACAGTC
>NW_006460215.1:0-228 GCF_000325575.1 Pteropus alecto | reverse complement strand
GCACAGAAGAGGTCTACCCAGTCTACCGAGACTGGTAGAAGGGGCAGAGATGTGAAACGGGCTGGTCCTACACCTCCGTGTGGCAGGTGAGAATCAGGAGGGAAATCTTGGCTGCGGAGGTCCTCCCAGAAGAGCAAAGTGTCCCAGCCCCACACTGGTATCCCTAGCCCAGGATTCCAGTACTGGGAATAAAAATCTTCACAACTTCTGGCTGTGAAAACCAGTGGA
>NW_006460214.1:0-228 GCF_000325575.1 Pteropus alecto | reverse complement strand
CTCCATTTTACAGATGAAAAAGTTAAAACAAAATTATTATTATTTTAGAAAATAGTCCAGTTTCTTAGAGATACATTACATTGAAAAATATCGTGACAGTGTCGACATTACTTGAACAGATGCAGGAAATCTTTTGTAAGGCTATTCTTTTACTATCCCTTGACCTTGGGCAATGGTTCTCAAAAGAATCACCTGAGGACTTCCTCCTCACCCAAAATTTGGATCCCA
>NW_006460213.1:0-228 GCF_000325575.1 Pteropus alecto | reverse complement strand
CATTCGGAGATTTTCATGCCCTTGTTGCTGAGATCTTATAAAATTTTCATTTAAAATTTTTGAAAACAAAAGCCTGATACATGATTTAGTTGTGCACCATTTTCCCTTGATTTTTCTTGCCCAATGTTATGAATATTTCCTTTAGTATGGTGCATAGTTATTTATTTGTTACAGATATGAATTAAGATAAATGGAATATATTTTATGCCTTAACTTTTTCTGGAAACG
>NW_006460212.1:0-228 GCF_000325575.1 Pteropus alecto | reverse complement strand
GAAAACCAGGCCAGCCTCTCTGGCCACTGGGGCCCCCTCCACCCTTCCAGCTAGGGCACGGTTAGGGCACGCCTGTCTCACTTAGACTCTGAGGACGAAGCCGTCCGCTGTCCCTCACGCCCTGAAGCTGACGTGACCTGTACAAATCAGTGCATTAATAACGATTAACGTCACCTGCTAACGCGGGTTGCAGACAAGCTGTGATTCCTGGGTTCCCCCCTCCCCCAC
>NW_006460211.1:0-228 GCF_000325575.1 Pteropus alecto | reverse complement strand
CGGGGTCCCAGGAAGTCTGAGGTAACCTGAAAGCTTTCCCTGTGTCTCCAGGGGTCGGGGGGAGCAGACGGCCACGGCACCTTCTCTGAGTGACAGGGTGGAGCCACCGCGCCTTCTAAACAGCGACGGCGTCACTGCACTCAGGCGGAACTCCAGACGTCTCCCCCATGGCACTCTGCCGGGAATGGGCATGTGACTGTCCGAAATAAATACTTTGATGGAATGGTT
>NW_006460210.1:0-228 GCF_000325575.1 Pteropus alecto | reverse complement strand
TCCCACTTTGTGTGAAACTTGGGAATAACACAGGAATGCGTGTCATGAAAGTTATCATTGTAGGCATTTTGAAAGTTTCATCTAGTTGTCTGTCATCAAAAAACTTGTTTTCTCATACCATCTAGTGGGTATTTTGGGGATAAAAGCTTAGTGTAGGTCAGCATGAAAATTCATCTTCTGCCTCAGTCTTGCGTACAATCTTGGGGGGAATTATACAACAGTGTAAGT
>NW_006460209.1:0-228 GCF_000325575.1 Pteropus alecto | reverse complement strand
TTTGCTTGAGCTTTCCTCTCTGTCAGTATTGGCCTTTCCCTCTTTGCTTAGTTAATTCATACTCATCCTCGAAGATCAGCTCGGGCATCATGTCTCCAGCAAGCCTTCCCTGGTGTTTTTCCCTCTGTTTCCATCTCTTACCGCACCGGATTAGTCAGCCTCCCTTCTGTTGGTATAAAATACTGTGCATGCAGCTACCATTGCGCTCATCATGTGCAATCATAATGA
>NW_006460208.1:0-228 GCF_000325575.1 Pteropus alecto | reverse complement strand
ATAACCCCCCGACGTCCCCAGAGCAAGAACGGAGATGTGCATTCCGTGTCGCTGGTGGCCGCGCTCCCTCCCGTCCGTCACCCGGGCAGGGCGCTCAGCAAGGTGCGTCCTTGGCCTCTGGGCCGTTCCCTCTCCTGCGGTGGTTAACCGGACACGTCGACGTGACTGGGCCACGGGCGCGGGCTTCTGCTCGGACACGACTCTGGCGTGTCTGCGAGGTGGCCGTGG
>NW_006460207.1:0-228 GCF_000325575.1 Pteropus alecto | reverse complement strand
GAGGTTACAGTAATTAAAAGTTCAAAAAATAACGTACCTGAAAACACGGTTTACGTAATAAGCGTGTCACCTGTGTAGGGTAGAGATCCGGGGTCTTTCTCTTGAGCTGGAAGCACGTGGGATGGAAAAGGCCCTCGAGGGTCACAGGGATATTGTGTCCTCGTGGCTCGTGTCGTCCCCCTGCCTTGTCCGGCCACGGTCAGGAGTAAGAGCCCGCGAGGCGCGGAC
>NW_006460206.1:0-228 GCF_000325575.1 Pteropus alecto | reverse complement strand
CTGTCTGGCCTCGAGCGGCTAAGTGAGACGGAGGCTACGGCAGAGTCAGCCACAGACTTCTCTTAAAGGGGCCGCGTCCGCAAGTGGATTTTCCTGGCAATGGACCTGCTTGCTCTCAGCACCAGTGCCGATTCGGCTGCACGCAAGGGCACTAGGGACTTACAGGGAGACGGTGTCAGAGTGTGGGCTGAGGTAAGACTTGCTCTGTACAGAGGTGCCATTGTTCCC
>NW_006460205.1:0-228 GCF_000325575.1 Pteropus alecto | reverse complement strand
TGGGTGGGCCACTAAGAAGTTCTAAGTCAAAATAAATGATGTAACATAGATTAATATAAAAGTTAGCTTGAAGTTTTAAAGAACATTAGTAAACTACTACAAAGAGAACAATGGTACATGTGTGCAATAGCAGAGCAGACGCTATTCACTTACTGGCCACATTCATGTTTTTTTTTTCCCATATAAAAATATCATGAATGAAAAATGTATAATACATAAGTCTCAGTG
>NW_006460204.1:0-228 GCF_000325575.1 Pteropus alecto | reverse complement strand
CCGAGCTTCCAGCCGGAGGGGGGCGTTCTGGGTCGGGGGGCAGCAGAGATCCTGTGGCGTGCCCGGCATGGGGCGGTGGGCAGGTGACCCCAGCTGTGAGGGGTCCAGGGCCTGTGAGGTTTAACCGGGGTCCCGGTGCTGGCGCCGCGGGGGGCGGGAAGGGCGGGGGACGTGGCCTCACGGGGCGCCCGCCGCCGCCGCAGACCACCCTGGTGCCGCTGTTCCGGA
>NW_006460203.1:0-228 GCF_000325575.1 Pteropus alecto | reverse complement strand
GGAAATGGGAAGGGAAAAGCTACAGTACGTAATTAAGATGGCAATTTGTCACGAAAGGGGCAAACGTATTTCTCTTTGCTGTTGGGTTATGCTTCACCCTTGCCCGGAAGTGAGCGTTTCAGGATTAATTCCCTACTCGTTCTGAGGGACGACACAATCGTCCTTCTTTGACCCTGCCATTGCGTATTACTGTTTTCAACTGTAAAGACCCCTTGACCTTTAAGAGGA
>NW_006460202.1:0-228 GCF_000325575.1 Pteropus alecto | reverse complement strand
TAGGCACTTTTTGGAGGCCTGCAGTTTGAAGGCACACAATGGGCCAGGTACCGTACTAAGCACATTCCACGTATAACCTCACGCCGTCTTCAGCGGTCCTGGGAGGCGGGGATTATGCATCCATTTTACATATGGAGAAACTGAGGCTCAGGCCGCTTACACGATCTGCCAGGACTCACACAGAGGCCCGATGACTTTCTAGAGCCTGTGCTCTTAAATGCTGCTCTG
>NW_006460201.1:0-228 GCF_000325575.1 Pteropus alecto | reverse complement strand
TTTCTCATAATCTTCAAAAAAGGAAAGTGATTCCCTTAAAAGATGGCCTGGAGAAGATGTTTTCTTCTTTATATATTTGATTTTCTAGAAAGTAACGAAATCATAAAAAATCAACATTCTTTATAAATTATATTTGTAAAGAATGAAAACAATAGAATCCCCTTCTTTCTAGTTTATTGTGATAAAATTACACATAAATATAACTATATATGTATGTATATATGTATA
>NW_006460200.1:0-228 GCF_000325575.1 Pteropus alecto | reverse complement strand
CAATGATTGTACAGCAGGTGACTAAATAAATTGGATATTTTTTGCTGGCTCTTCTTTGTTCTTTCCCCGAGTCGGTGGAGCCACAAGTACTTTACTCTGTCCCTGCCTATTTGCGCAGAACTGGGCCCAAGGGGGCACTACAGTAGCGATTTGCAAGTCTATGTATGGAAACTGGACTGGATGTCCAGGGGTGCCTGTCACTACCCAGTACACAGCTCTAACAGTGGG
>NW_006460199.1:0-228 GCF_000325575.1 Pteropus alecto | reverse complement strand
AAGGTGATGGGGATATTTTATATCTTGATCGTGAAAATGGTTTTACAACTATATGTATATGTCAAAATGCATAGAACTGTACGGTAAAAAGAGTGAATCGTACCGTATCAGACCTCCATAAGACTGACTTTAAAAATGAGGCAATTGAGAGATGGGAAGAAGCTTTGGCTTCAAGCGTGTTATTTTGAAAAACATGCTGCCATCTTACCCCAGTGGTGGTGTCTTTCC
>NW_006460198.1:0-228 GCF_000325575.1 Pteropus alecto | reverse complement strand
ACCCTTACCTCTCTCTAGAAAAGAAAAATAAAACCAACATTTATCCAAGGCCCCTTTTTATGCCAAGTGCTCTGTTGTCAGCATTTTCACACCTTTCCACAAGGCAGTCTCATTTCTCAGATGCTGACTTTCTAGCATCCGGACCGGCAGCCATTCCAGCCCAGTCCTGCGGCTCTAAGTGCTGTGGCCCCTACCTCCCCCGAGGGGCCTCTTCCCGTCCACTGCTCC
>NW_006460197.1:0-228 GCF_000325575.1 Pteropus alecto | reverse complement strand
TGACCTAGATGTTATACTGGATTTCTCTAAGAATTTATGTTCAAGTTTAATAAAGTGAATTGTGCTGGAAATGTTCTGTCTCTGCCTGAACGTTGAAGCTACCACAAGTGCCTTCCATTCGCTATATGAAATGGTGACCTGAGCCCAGGCCACATGTTGCCAAGTAGAAATTAAATAATTTCTATTAAGAGCGATCTCAACTTTACATCTCAATCTAGTTTGTTTTAT
>NW_006460196.1:0-228 GCF_000325575.1 Pteropus alecto | reverse complement strand
AAAATAAACTTCTGTTGTTTAAGCCACCCAGTCTGTCATTGTGTTATGGCAGCCCAAGCAAACTAAGGCAATGGCTACCATTTAAAGAATGGAAAATAAAAAGTGTTGGTGACGATGTGGAGAAATTGGAACTTATGCCTAAACAAGAGGAAGAGAAGGATTGATGAGGGCAGTGGAAAGTTGAGGGGATTCACTTGTTTCTGTAAAGTGGGAAGTAAAGTCTACCAG
>NW_006460195.1:0-228 GCF_000325575.1 Pteropus alecto | reverse complement strand
GTGCCAACAGCAGCCAGGGGAACCCGACCACGGGCCGGCCTCACGCAGCGGGTCCTCGGGCGTAGGACGGAAAATAAAGACGCCGAATGCGTAGAAAGAATTCAAAGAAGGGATCAAAAATGCAAGCAAGAAACGAAACGGCTGAGAAATTTCGAATGGAAAGCAAATAAAACTTCCAGAAATGAGAAGACTGCATAGTGGGAATAAAGCGAATGATTAAATAGCAGC
>NW_006460194.1:0-228 GCF_000325575.1 Pteropus alecto | reverse complement strand
CTTCACATCAGGGCTGACTCTCCTGCTAAAATGGTCACCAACCTCTGAGGATCTAAAGACTTTCCAAGGGTCTGAGGCTTTGAGGAAGGATGAACTATATTTCACAGCATGTTCTCAGCCTGGTCATCTCTCCACAGGTGGAACCTTTCGCCTGAGTTTGGATTTCTTCTGGATAATCAATGGAAGGGTCAATAGGAGGCTGATGCCAAAACCCAGCTCAGGATCTGA
>NW_006460193.1:0-228 GCF_000325575.1 Pteropus alecto | reverse complement strand
CATGGGACAAAGCTGAACAGAAGAGGTTTGGGGGGCTGAGCTGGGTCTGCAGCAGTCCTGGCGGGTGTTGGTGGGTGCCTGGCACGGGCCAAGGCCAGTGCCTGTTAGACATTTCACTTAATTTTCCCAACAGTACCATGAGGGTGGGGCTAGTGTTATTCTCCATTGTGCGGGTGGGGAAACCGAGGCTCACTGAGCTTAAGTAACTTGCTCAAGGTCACACAGCAG
>NW_006460192.1:0-228 GCF_000325575.1 Pteropus alecto | reverse complement strand
AAGAAAACAATCACAGATGCTCACAGAGATTTATGTACAAAATGTAGACGGCAGTGTTAAGTATAATGACCAAAACTTGGAAGTGAGTTAAATTCTCTATTAATAAGAAAACTATCAATAATTACTACACAGTAAATACCATATTCCTTTAAAATCATGTTTATATATGGGTCCCTCATTATTTCTTCTAAATACCCACTTGGTGTCTTGCTGCTGCAAGAAGTCATC
>NW_006460191.1:0-228 GCF_000325575.1 Pteropus alecto | reverse complement strand
CTGGCTTCGGGGCCAAGCAGCTAGACAGTCACTTCCGGAGAAGCAGGAATATAAAAGAACACCCGCCTGCCCAGACCAAGCGTGGCACCGAGCAGCAGATGTGTCAGTAACGACTTTCGAGGTGTCGGCGTCTTTCTCTGACCTCGGAGATAGATGTCATCCACTGAGAACAATCTAGGTAATTCCAGAAACGGCGAGAACTGTCGCGGGAACCGTAAGCACTAAACA
>NW_006460190.1:0-228 GCF_000325575.1 Pteropus alecto | reverse complement strand
ATTTTAGGGGGGACCAAAACTTTCACAAACTACAGCGAGTCTTCCTCGAAATAAGGCATTTTATATTCAATCACGTCCCTTCCTGATTGGCGAGGGAATCATGACCCTTCTCCATGACCCTTTGGTGGGACGGTGGCGGACCTGGGTGTCACCTGGCCGAAGGCTCCACACCACGTGGGCTGCCTTCTTGTTGTTAACCATGGGTCTTTGTGTCACAGCGCGGTCACC
>NW_006460189.1:0-228 GCF_000325575.1 Pteropus alecto | reverse complement strand
CTCAAGGCCTTCATGGATCCCTAGGTCCTGGGGGTGGAGCCCTCACGGGCGGGATTAGTGCCCTATAGGAAAAGATATGAGACATTCTCTCTTCCTCTCTCTCTCCCTCCACCTCTCCCTCTCTATCTCTCTTCCCCCCTCTCTCTTTCTCTCCTTTCCTCCCTCTCTCTCTCTCCTCTTTCTCTCCCTCTCCCACATCATTAGTCAAGTTCTCCGCTAGTTGAAGCC
>NW_006460188.1:0-228 GCF_000325575.1 Pteropus alecto | reverse complement strand
GAGGAGGGCGAGGAAGAGAGGGGTCCAGGCCATGGCAGGGATGCTCCTGGGGCTCCGCCTTCTGCGTCTCTCAGCTCACACAGAGCATCTCTGATCTCTTCTGTTCCTCTCTACACCTCAGGGGTGGGAGATCTTTCATGAAACTCTGCCCCTCCCACTGACTGTCCCAGCCTCTTCTGGTGTTCTGAGTCGGCCCTCTCTGAGTGCTGGTCTGGTGAGGGATGGGGG
>NW_006460187.1:0-228 GCF_000325575.1 Pteropus alecto | reverse complement strand
CAATATCACAAACTTTATTGAGGTTTTACTTGTCTGAGGCTCAGAGGTATGTGTTATGTAGCTTTAATTTCAAATTTGCATGATTCCCCCAAGTTGGGGTGCACAGATTATTGTTATTTTACAATTGAGAAAAGACGCACAGTATTCTTATTTAATTTAAACCAAGTCTTTGGGAAAAAAGGGTGAAGGCTGTGAGCGCATCTGAGCAGTGAGATCTATTCCCAGGGT
>NW_006460186.1:0-228 GCF_000325575.1 Pteropus alecto | reverse complement strand
GGCAAGACGTCATAAAATCAAAAACGTTTGTCACGTGCGTCACGTGGTGTTTACTGGGTTGGTCCTGTTAGCGCGCGGCGGCCCTACCGTGGGTACACCCGCTGCCCCTCCCTGCCCGGCCCGTGGCGCCCCGCCTGCCGCCTGTGCGGCTCTGGGTCCCCTCTCAGGGGCCCGTCCGGCGTCCGGCACCTCGTGGTTTGGAAAAAGCAGACTTTCGCGTCTGAAGCT
>NW_006460185.1:0-228 GCF_000325575.1 Pteropus alecto | reverse complement strand
GTCTTCAAGATACAGTACCTAATCTAGAAAATGAACTGCAAGGAGGACAATACGGATGAATCTGAAGGGCATCGCGCTTAGAGAAATAAGACAGAGAAAGAAAAGTAAATGCTATATGCTCTCATTTATAGGCAATAAAAATTTTTAAGAAAAACCTTGAGTCAGAGCCTAAGTCTAATACCAGTAATTCATTATGTATGCAGTGTGACCTTACACAGTTCACTTACC
>NW_006460184.1:0-228 GCF_000325575.1 Pteropus alecto | reverse complement strand
TGCAGCCATTCTAGTGTGAGTGAAGGAGTATCACACTGTAGGTTTAATTGGCATTTCTATCACAACTGATGATGTTCAACATTTCGTGTGCTTGTTGGTCAAATCACATGTCTTCTCTGGAGAAGGATGTAAACAAGTCCCTTGTCTATTTTTAAATCTGTCTGTTTGTCTTTTCCTTGATGAGTTTTAAAACTTCTTTATGCTGGATAACAGACTCTTATGAGAGAT
>NW_006460183.1:0-228 GCF_000325575.1 Pteropus alecto | reverse complement strand
GAGAGACAAAATATTATTGCTTATAAAGAAGATCTATCTGGCTATTAGACTATCTAAAAATTAAGCAGGTGCCTTGTAAGTTAGTGAGACATCTCCCCCTCCCCCAGAGAAGTGCTGACCAATAGAATTTTCTATATATGTCTTTTCCAGTATGGTAGCCAGCAGCCACCCATAGCTACTGAGCACTAGAAATAGAGTTAGTAGGACTGAGAAATTGGATTTTTATTT
>NW_006460182.1:0-228 GCF_000325575.1 Pteropus alecto | reverse complement strand
ATTATGTTACCGACCCAAAAATGAATAAAACCATCGAAACCAAGCAAATGACGTATGTAATCAGAATGACAACCACAATGAACAAAATTACCTTTTATTCTGTTTTTTCCTGTTAAACTAATTGAAAGCCACATACAAATACAGAGTTCATAGACAGCTTCGATTTATTAATCACGCCTCTAAAATTCTGCTGTTAGTTTGACTGCAGAGAAAAGTTCCTTTACAGAT
>NW_006460181.1:0-228 GCF_000325575.1 Pteropus alecto | reverse complement strand
CCCTCACGGGACCTTGAGATCCTCGAAGACAGGACCGTGCTGCCTCAGCCACCTCAGAATCTCTCGACCCGAGGGCCCAGCACACAACAGCTGCTCAGTAATTGCTGAAGGCTCAACCGAGCGGTAGACCGAAACTGGAGTTTTGCACACTGCCTGCAGATCAGCCTCCCTCGCTTCTGCCCCCAACCCCTATGCCCATGAAGATAGGGCCACCACTAATTTGTACCT
>NW_006460180.1:0-228 GCF_000325575.1 Pteropus alecto | reverse complement strand
CAAATACTAAAGGTTCTACCCAAGAAACGTCTCATGGTTGTTGAGTGTTCGGGTTTTGTGGTTTGGTTTGGTTTTTGTTTTGTTCTGTTTTATCTTCTTCATTGTTTCTATCTAATATCAGACATTCCACATTTCTTACCTGGACCAAGGCCATGGCCGAAACTCCTAATGAGTAACTAGATTCCAGTCTTTGTTCCTCAACCCTGTTGACAGAATTCTCTTGCTGAG
>NW_006460179.1:0-228 GCF_000325575.1 Pteropus alecto | reverse complement strand
TTAAATATTTTCTGTAATGAAATCATGTTTTTATTTACAGCTTCACACGGATGTTTGTTTATCATCCTCCTCAGTCTGGCTCATCGGAGTCAGAAAGCTCTTCTCCCTTTAATCTGGAATCTGCCCATTCTCATTGACTCCTTCATCAAGTGGGGTCAGTTGTGTCCCCAGGTAGGACACTCTCAGTATATTTCAGAAGTTCAATGCTTGTGAAAAGCAGTCTTCAAG
>NW_006460178.1:0-228 GCF_000325575.1 Pteropus alecto | reverse complement strand
TAAGAAGAGACAAAATTTGCACTACTTAGAAGGGTGTAAATATGACCTGGGTGAAAGAGATATCCCTTCCCCTCAGAGACCTACCAAGTAGCCATATCAGCTTTCTACCTCCTTAGAACAAATATATCCGCAGGTGCTCCTCACACGTATCTGAGCTCCTGAGGCTATGCCACACACATACATCTAAAGCCATAGTCCCAACTCTTGGCCAGTATTTGCACTTCCATC
>NW_006460177.1:0-228 GCF_000325575.1 Pteropus alecto | reverse complement strand
CTCCCCAACACCCCTAATTCCCTTGTTCTGTTCCATTTTCTTCCTCTTAGCATTTATCTATATATTTCTAATGTGCTGTGTACTTATTATTTTTTAAAATCCTTTTCTCTCTTTCCTCACCCACTGACTACAAGGTCCATGAGGGCAGAGATCTTCATCTGTTTTATTCACTGATGTGATGCATTGCCTAGGTTGGTGGCCAGAATGGTGCTTAGGAAAGAATAGTGG
>NW_006460176.1:0-228 GCF_000325575.1 Pteropus alecto | reverse complement strand
TTCCACGGGCAGGCTATTCCCTAAAGCCTGCTGACTTCCCCACAGCCTGGTCTGGTACTCACTGACAGACCCCCATACCCATACCCCCATACAAAACTAGGGTTTTCTTCGTTCAAAAGAAACAAAGAAGACCAGAACACCTGCCTAAGTCCACTGATCGAGAACACTCACCTCAGAGGAGATCTAACTGCTCCAACTTCAGGACAGCCCATACTGCTCAGGATGGAC
>NW_006460175.1:0-228 GCF_000325575.1 Pteropus alecto | reverse complement strand
TTACAATAGCACTGACTATATTCCTTACGCTATACTTTATAGCCCCACTATTTGGTAACTACCAATGTGTACTTCTTAATCTAGGAGACTGTTTTTTGTTTCTGTGTAGTAATCCATATTAGCATCCCCTGGACCTTGAATTATAATTTGTGAAACCCAGTTTTGAAAGAGTCAAGGGGATATAGTAGGGACGATCATACTCTTTGTGTGTGTGTGTGTGTGTGTGTG
>NW_006460174.1:0-228 GCF_000325575.1 Pteropus alecto | reverse complement strand
GTCCACGCTCGGAGGGAGTGTGTGCTGTCCAGGCGCGTGGACTTTAGTCTGGGAACCAGGGGCAGGGACCTCCGTCCACGCCACGCCACGGAAGCCGCAAAGAATCTGTGTGCACTGTGAGTGTGGCCCCTCAGGTCCGATGCGCCCACATCGGTCCCTGAACCCCTCAGCCGAAGCACACCACACGGAGTGCGCCCCGCACCCGGGGCCCGCATGCAGCCAGACGTG
>NW_006460173.1:0-228 GCF_000325575.1 Pteropus alecto | reverse complement strand
TTTATTGAATTCTCTATCTCCCCACTTGATACCCTTTTAATTACTACTATTAGGAACATAATTAATGGGAAAAAATAAAATGTTAAATAATAAAAAAATTAAAAGGGTAAATATATTTGTGTAAATCAAACACAAACCAATCATTGACAGAACTTGAGATGAACCTTCGTCGTTTGGCCCTTTTCAGATATATTTTTTACTGTAGTTCAATTACAAGAGGGAGAAATC
>NW_006460172.1:0-228 GCF_000325575.1 Pteropus alecto | reverse complement strand
ATAATGTATAATTAAGGCCTAGAAAAAGGTGTTAACACTTTTCTGTCAGAGAAAGTGGGAGTGGAGGCAAGTAGCCAGTGGGGTGGGCCGTGTGACCGTCGGGACTGGGCCATGTGACCGGCAGGGCTGGGCCATGTGACCGGTGGGGCTGGGCCCTGCGACCTCTGAGGTCTTTTCTGAGGCTAACGGTCTTTGACTCTCTGCCTTCAAACTGGACTTCTTCTCTGA
>NW_006460171.1:0-228 GCF_000325575.1 Pteropus alecto | reverse complement strand
TAGTTCAATTTATAAATTAGGCACAGTAAGAGATGGAAAAAAATAATAAAATACAACAACTATAACAATTTATAAACAATATAAAAGTTATGTAAATGTTGTTGGTCTTTCTCACTCTCTCAAAATATATCACAGATAGATTTGCTCTTACTGTAGATCTTAGCAACTTCAGCAAATGATTTTTTTCTTTAACAACTTGAGAACTTTCACCTTTTCACTTAAAAGAAG
>NW_006460170.1:0-228 GCF_000325575.1 Pteropus alecto | reverse complement strand
CCAGGCTCTGTCAGCTTTGGAGGTGGGAGTGGTGGGAAGGGGCTGATTAACAACCTGTCTTGCCTGGAATTCCAAGGAAATTTTCGGGTTTGTCTTGCATCTTGAAAGGAGGACAGATTTTTAAAAATAACTTTAAAATTAGAAAATAAAAGGTTGCCGGATGTTTGGAAAAAATGAATGAGCATATTATAAGCATGGCATAGTCTGAATATGTTCAGGCATGTTAAA
>NW_006460169.1:0-228 GCF_000325575.1 Pteropus alecto | reverse complement strand
ATTAATTCATAATTCAAAAAATGTTTATTGAGTATCAACTTTAGCTCAAAGAAAAGAAAAAGAAGAGAAAAGAAAGAAGCCCCTGATTTCATGAAGTTCAGTATAGTAGTTTGAGAGACAAAGGACAAGAATTACCCAAGTCCAGTAGAATGTTACAACAAAAAACTGGGGTGAGAAGAGATTTATTCATCCGCAGTGCTACTCAAGTCTAGCTGCATATTAAAATCA
>NW_006460168.1:0-228 GCF_000325575.1 Pteropus alecto | reverse complement strand
GCATCCTCATGTACGAGACTGTGTCAGAGCCTAAACCTCCTGTGGCATCATAGGAATTCAAGACGAACACAAAAGTGTGTGAAGAGGTAGCGATAGCTACCTACATATTCTCTCTGCCGACCCCTGTATTTATAATCTCTCTCCCGTATACAATTTTGGAACCTTCTAGTTTATGTCAAAGTTTCCCTTTTCGATAAACATTAATCAACATCTACAATTATTCCTTGT
>NW_006460167.1:0-228 GCF_000325575.1 Pteropus alecto | reverse complement strand
ACTTGACTGAAAGTTCTCTTTTAGTGAGGAATGTACGTCTTTGTGAAAGGAAAGATCAATTTCTCCCAGTATTTTACCCCTTCACTAAAAAATTGTCTTTCTACTTTTATGTGTCTGAAATGACAAAAATCACCCAAGAATCAGAGAAATAAAACATGAGATGAGAAGCAAGCATAGATAAAAATGCCTCAAATCTATCTGATTTAATAGTCAACAAGCCACTTTACT
>NW_006460166.1:0-228 GCF_000325575.1 Pteropus alecto | reverse complement strand
GTGCGGGACAAACACGGGCGCGGGCCCTGGGGGTCAGTCGCCACAGGACCGCGGAGGGCAGCGGCCCACGGCCGCCCTGTTCCCTGAGCCGGGGGCACATGGGACAGAAGTGGCAGCCGTCACCAGGAAATTTCTCCTTCTCGATGCCGTTTACCGCGTTCCAGGGCTCAGCACGGAGACGCTCCGATGCCCTCACTCGGCTGTGCAGTTCAGGAAGCGTTTTCGCGC
>NW_006460165.1:0-228 GCF_000325575.1 Pteropus alecto | reverse complement strand
TCCTGGGGGCCGAGGAGACCCCCAGCCATGCCCATCCACGACAGCCGGGAGAAAGCGCCTTAGGGGGGGATTCATGCTCTGCGGTGCGTGGGGGACACGTCAGCACGAGGGGTCCCCAGCCGGGACATGTTTCTGCAAGTCGCTTGGACATTCTGGCTCACGTTGGGGCTTCCGGTTTCCCCCCACAGACCAGTTTAGATGGCAAACACCCCCTCACTGCTCCTGGTT
>NW_006460164.1:0-228 GCF_000325575.1 Pteropus alecto | reverse complement strand
ACTTCCTGGTGCACAGTAGACTTTCAGTGAATGTTAGCTATTGCCATCTTCCCTACCACATCATCATCACTGTCATGACCCATGTCCTTCTAACTTGGCTCACGTCTTTCTCACTGCCCGCAATGCCTTCCTTTTTCCTCGCCATCTGTTTTAAGTTGTGCTCCTTTCCCTAGGAGTTGGACCCAAGCTGACCTCACTACGAGGAGGAGATGGAAGCCTGACCTTGGT
>NW_006460163.1:0-228 GCF_000325575.1 Pteropus alecto | reverse complement strand
TACCGGCTGCCTTGCTTGATGCTGGCTAACGCAACTTGGGGACGTGACAACCAAATGCACGTTGCCTGTCTCTTCCCCGGTCTCCACCCCATCTGCAACAAACTCAGCTGGACAATTGCAACTTACTTCTCATATATTCTTCAAAAACAATAATTTTGGGCACCTCAAGGCTCTTTGTGTCTGTTTGTTTTTAAAAAAGTCACTGGAGACGGATAAACAAAGACTGCT
>NW_006460162.1:0-228 GCF_000325575.1 Pteropus alecto | reverse complement strand
TTGACAGACGTGCTAATAGCTTATCCCCCTGGGAGGAGCCCACTCTACCCTCTGTGGCCAGGCCTTGGCTTCTGTGTTTATCGGGGGACACTGCCCAGGCCATCTGGTTGCCCTCCAGCCTCTGTCCATCACAGGCATTGGTTCTGCCCTCCCAGCCCGAGGCCCTCCCCCGGGCCCCTGTGTCCCTGAGACCCCCTGTCTCCGACACGCTTCCTGGTTGGTTCACTC
>NW_006460161.1:0-228 GCF_000325575.1 Pteropus alecto | reverse complement strand
GGAGTGGGAACTGACTACAGAGGGACATGAGGCTCTTTCAGGGACAATATGTTTTGATGGTGGTGGTGGCGACATGGCTGTACGTGTCAGAATTCACGAAACTGTATACCTAGAAAGGGTGAATTTTACTGTACGTAAGTTATATCTTGATTTTAAAAAAGAGAACCAAGCTTATCCAAGGGCTAAAATAGATTTTTGATGAAATTAATCTCTATTGCGCGCGCGCGC
>NW_006460160.1:0-228 GCF_000325575.1 Pteropus alecto | reverse complement strand
ACTTCCTGGTGCACAGTAGACTTTCAGTGAATGTTGGCTATTCCCATCTTCCCTACCACATCATCATCATTGTCATGACCCATGTCCCTCTAACTTTGCTCACGTCTTTCTTACTGCCCGCAATGCCTTCCTTTTTCCTCGCCATCCGTTTTAAGTTGTGCTCCTTTCCCTAGGAGCTGGACCCAAGCTGACTTCACTACGAGGAGGAGATGGAAGCCTGACCTTGGT
>NW_006460159.1:0-228 GCF_000325575.1 Pteropus alecto | reverse complement strand
CTCACCCAGAAGGCTGGAATCCCCTCTGGTTTTTAGTCAGAATTATTGGAAACTCCTCTTCCCTGGGCTGGGGAGCCTCTGAATGCAGCCAAGACCCCCCTCTCTTTCAGGGGTGCCCCTTCAGCCTCGCTCTCTCTGCTGGTGTCCTCCACCACCTGCAGGTATGGGTCCAGCTGGATTTGCGATTTTGCCACTCCTACTGGCTTTGATGTGGCTCCTTTATATTAT
>NW_006460158.1:0-228 GCF_000325575.1 Pteropus alecto | reverse complement strand
ATGAAAAAGCAGAGAAGATAGTATAATAAACCCCATGTACCCATCTCTCAGCTTCAACAATAATCAATTCATAGCCAATTTTGTTTAATCTCTACTCCCGTTATGCCATTTTGAAGCAAATTCCAGATAGCATACCATTTATCTATAAATATTTCATTTATCTATAAATATAAGACTTAAAAAACACAAAAAAATCATACTTAAAATAATAAGTTTTAAAATATAATT
>NW_006460157.1:0-228 GCF_000325575.1 Pteropus alecto | reverse complement strand
TTTTTTTGGTAGGAGAAACCTTCCAAACGATAACTCATCAGAACTTTCTCGATATTTTGGCTTCTGGTCTTGCATTTTTAACTATCAATCTGACAAATAAGAAGAACGTGAACGTGATGAAACTTTTGTCCCTGATGTGTACTGGACATTCTAGAAAGTAACACTGACTTTCATTTATACGTGTGTGAATCAACAGGACAATTTAGGGCTCATTCAAAATTCTCTTTA
>NW_006460156.1:0-228 GCF_000325575.1 Pteropus alecto | reverse complement strand
AAATGCTGGCAAAGATGCAGAGGAACTGGGCGCCTTGTACATTTCTTGTGGGCATGGAAAATGGTACAGCCACCTGAAAACAGTCTGGCAGTTTGTTATAAAAATGAAACATTCAATTACCATATGACCCAGCAATTGTACTCTTGGATATTTATCCCAGAAAAATGAAAATTTATGTTCACACATAAATGAGACTGTATGAAAACCTATAAATGAATGTTTATAACA
>NW_006460155.1:0-228 GCF_000325575.1 Pteropus alecto | reverse complement strand
CCTGGGTTCCTTCCCCCCTCAAACTGGGCTGGACGCTCCTCCCAACGCTCCCACAGTGCCCTGTGCGCACCGCACTGCCCTCTCCCCTAGACTGTGAGCTCTTTTAGGTTCTAGACTATGATTTATTTATATTTGGATCGCCAGTGTCTAGAACAGAGGTTGGCACATACTAAATGCCTGTCTGGGAAGTCAAGGAAAGCTTCTTGGAGGAGATGACAACTAACCTGG
>NW_006460154.1:0-228 GCF_000325575.1 Pteropus alecto | reverse complement strand
TATGGAAAGAAGAAGAAAGGCAAGAACGCGAAGCGTTTATGAGCAAACCTGCAAAATGCCGACTTTATGTAACCCCGAGTTCACTGTTGGCACCACACTGGTGTTGAACTGAAAACTTAAATATCTATGGACTTCTTCAATCCGCTCTTTAAAATCTGACCCGCGTTAACTCAGATCTTGTCTGTAAAGGAACGCCTCTTTTTCGGCCACCTTCTGAGCATTTCGGGT
>NW_006460153.1:0-228 GCF_000325575.1 Pteropus alecto | reverse complement strand
TCCGCAGTGACAAGGCCTGAGTGGTCTCTGGCTGGGCGCTGGGCTCCAGCCCCCAGCCCCCAGCCCCCAGTCTGCCTGGCAGTCCTCCACGTCGTCCGGGAGGCAATGTCCTTCAGAGGTGGTCTAACGAGGCCTCTGCCCTTCCAGGGGCTTAGCCCGGCTGTCAGTCCAAACTCTGCTGGTGGGATTATAGGACCCTCCCCCAGCTTGACCCCTAGAGCTTCAGAC
>NW_006460152.1:0-228 GCF_000325575.1 Pteropus alecto | reverse complement strand
ATAGCAAGTGCTCAGCATATATTTGTAAAATAAACAAACGATGTTTAGCGTGAAAAATCAATGGAATTATAAATATATATTAGTATATTATAGATTTCCCATAAGCCTACTAAGCTTCTCTCAAAGGTACAGTATATTAACACCTAATAGCTAATATATTCTGATGACATTATGTTGAAAAACTTACTTGGTCGTCTTTTCTCCCCAGTAGAATTTGAATAAAATAAC
>NW_006460151.1:0-228 GCF_000325575.1 Pteropus alecto | reverse complement strand
GGCTGCACCTCCTCATTCTGACTGTCCATGACCACGCCCCCATCCCACCTTACCTCAGCCTTAAGGAGCTATTCACTCACTACCCCTGCAGGGTGCTGTGGCAGAAATCACACATACAGTTTCCGGGCTCCAGCTGGGGGGTGGGGAGGTGCAGAAGAACCCTCCTCCCAGCTCAGTCAGCTTCAGACATCATAAGTGAGCAGGGACACCCAGATGCATAAAGAAAAG
>NW_006460150.1:0-228 GCF_000325575.1 Pteropus alecto | reverse complement strand
ACCAAAAAAGACAGATAGAGAGAAAAATATTGAGTTTTAGTTTTCTGGAATGTCTAAAAATATCAGGGATCAAGTGAACATTAAGGTGGAATCAACCATCATGGGGATCTCTCTTACGGAGGCTTGGTACACTTTGCTCAGAGACTTAGGGCCACAGCATTGCTCATTGGGGCTCATAGCCAGGCTCAATGGGACTTTCTCCCCATGACATTTAATTTCTGAGCTTTC
>NW_006460149.1:0-228 GCF_000325575.1 Pteropus alecto | reverse complement strand
CCATTTTTGTCTTCTGTCCCTCAGGTTCTTCCATGATTTTGAGTTCTTTCAGCAGTATGCTAATGCATCCTTCTTTACACAGTAATCCACTATTGCTAGATCATCTGTTATGTAAGACATCTAGTAAGAAGATACTGTCTCTCAAAATATTGAAACTAGAGCAGTACAAAGAAATATTTAGATTAATAACTACAGTGCAGGAAAAAAGTTATAGTTAGTGCAAGAGAA
>NW_006460148.1:0-228 GCF_000325575.1 Pteropus alecto | reverse complement strand
GCGCTCAGAAGCCACCTGTGAGCCGAGCCGCCTGCGCCCTGGCCTCGCGAGCCGCGCGCCGTGCGGGACGCGGAGCCGGGAACCAGTGAAACGCACAGGCCGGGCGGGGCCCGCCGTCTGCTCACAGGCCACAGCGACGACGAGCACAGCGGGGGTGACCGGGCTTCTGCGGGATCCACACACGTTCGCCGGGCGGCGGAAGGAGCCGCTCCACAGTGGCGGTGTCCA
>NW_006460147.1:0-228 GCF_000325575.1 Pteropus alecto | reverse complement strand
ATGTGTCCGGAAGCGCAGCCAGCCCGGGAAAGGGCTGTCGGCGGGCGGCAGCTCGCCGCTCTGAGTTTGCAGAAGACAGCGCAGCGAGAGGGAGGAAGACGGAAGCAGAGCAAGCGCTTGGCTGTGGAAGCCGATTAATCCCTGACCTGCTCCTAAATCGCATCTCTAGGGGCTGAGAGAGATGAATCGGCTAATCTACACGAAAGCATTTTCTAAACTGCACCGTGC
>NW_006460146.1:0-228 GCF_000325575.1 Pteropus alecto | reverse complement strand
ACTTCACATGAATTAGATCAGTCCTCAGGTACTAATATTAACAACACATAGCACAAGAGCAAATGGAAATGACTTGCTCAAGGTCATACAAACCCAGCCAGTCTGACTAGAAATCACATACTTCCCCAGGGAGTGCCGTAGGGCAGATGGTGATGGCTTGGGCTGGAGAGCTACTGGACATGGGCAAGTAGATTGGTTGGAGTTTTCAAGCTTTCCTCTGGAGGGGAT
>NW_006460145.1:0-228 GCF_000325575.1 Pteropus alecto | reverse complement strand
GGTTCCAAAGTTTAACTACTGCATCCAGAGTTTTTGTCATTTGCATCATAATCAGCAATTGGGTAAGAGGAGTTAGCAGCTACCCTAGCCTACTGAAACAATTTTTGGAGGTGGAACTCAGAATCCACATTTTTAACAGCCATATTAAATGTAGGAGAATCATTCAGCCTTGCAGTATACAGTGAGCCTTCTCAAGATTTTCAGTGGTTTGAAGATACTAAGAAGAAA
>NW_006460144.1:0-228 GCF_000325575.1 Pteropus alecto | reverse complement strand
CCGCATGACAACATTAAGAAAAAGGTAGCAGCCAACAGTGCAAGAGCTGATTGTTCTGCAGTACCTGGCAATTTAAGAGATACAGACCCCTGCAGTCTAAAAGCAGCCGCTTCAGAAGCTGGGTTAAGAAAAGGGCATTTGCATCTCAGCAGGGAAAATACACAAGGGGCAATTCCCCCACCCCCACCCCCGCACCGTGGGGGGCCTTTCTGTTAATGTCTCTATGGA
>NW_006460143.1:0-228 GCF_000325575.1 Pteropus alecto | reverse complement strand
GCCTTTTGTATTGGTAACCAAAAGAGAAAAAAATCCCACATCTCTAATATTTAAAAAACAAAAAATGAATTATGATGTCCAAATAATTTGAGTACTTTTTTTAAATTAAGCATATATAAATGTATCCAAGTTATTGTTGGCTTCTTCAAGAAGATATTCTTCAAAAAAAAAAAAGTACCTTTATTCCAGGATAGCTTCCACTGTTTGAAGCTTATTTAAAATTCATTT
>NW_006460142.1:0-228 GCF_000325575.1 Pteropus alecto | reverse complement strand
GGAACGTGAGGCCCAGTGTTTTGTTCTTACTAGACCCCTTATCTGGGCCTAACGAATGGTAAGCAATAGACAAAAATGTATTGAATGAATCAATAAAGCGTCAAAGAACAATAATAGTACACCCGTTAGCGTGAGGGTAAGGATTAAGTGAGGTGACGTCTATAGATATTTAGAAAAATGCTGGCACGGAGTGCTGAACACATACCGTCTCTTCCTTCCTCTCTCCCT
>NW_006460141.1:0-228 GCF_000325575.1 Pteropus alecto | reverse complement strand
AAGCTGTCAATCACACTTTATGACACATGATTGCCGTCTTTGGAGCAGGGTAACGCACAAAGAATGTCCGAGGACCGCGGCCCCGCCGAGTTGCCCGTCCACGCTCCTCCCGAAAAGCCCGCCATGGCCCCGGCTGCGAGCGGTACCGGCCTTCACCCAACACCGTTCACCAGCGCCACGCCGCTGTCCTCCCGCACCCCGCTGCCCCGACTGGTGTCCCCTCACAGT
>NW_006460140.1:0-228 GCF_000325575.1 Pteropus alecto | reverse complement strand
AACAAATTGCTGCTGCCTGCAATTCCACCATTCGCGTCAAATCACAAAACGTCAGGCTGTCTAGTTCAATGCCCTGGCTCAAAGTACTACTGGAGAATACCTGAGCGGGCCCCTTATTTTAGAGTGAATTCATGGCAGAGCTGGGATTACGGTCCAGGAAGTGAGATTCTCAATCTAACACGAAATTCCCAATACCGGTGTGTCTCAGATTTTGCTGTGCACCTCAGT
>NW_006460139.1:0-228 GCF_000325575.1 Pteropus alecto | reverse complement strand
TGCTGGTTTCAGCCAGAAGCAGCCTGCCTGCCGGTGCAAAATGGAACCGTGTTAATAAATTGCTTTCATTGTGCCAAGGCACCACACGCTGCTTCAGTGAAAGCTCTCCTCCAGCACTGGGGGAGGGAAGGGTCAGTCCTCAGAGTCAGGCCCCGGGACAGGAAATGTGATGTCAGCACAGGAAGAAGACGCCCTCTCCCCCGTCCCCACCCTCACTCCCACCCCCGA
>NW_006460138.1:0-228 GCF_000325575.1 Pteropus alecto | reverse complement strand
CAATAGGGCCTTTGCTGTGGATGGAAGAGGTGGTATGATGTTGGCAGCGGTGGCAACGAAGCTGGGAATGGAAGAGTCACATGAATTTCCTCCAGCTCATTCTCTGGTCCTGCCCACAGGTGCAGGCCCCTAATGCCTGTAGCTCCAACCCCTCTGCCGTGATGCCTTGGCAGAAATTCCTAACTTGTGCCATTCTAGCTCTCGTCCTAGGCGTGCTTAGTGCTGTGC
>NW_006460137.1:0-228 GCF_000325575.1 Pteropus alecto | reverse complement strand
TCCACTTAACCAAAAACAAGTTCAAAGATAAGATTATTACGAATTTCAAGACAGCAACAGCCTCACTGATAATTTTTTTTATATTCAACACTGTTTCCATGTGGAAATGATTATGTTTAGCAATGCTTTGGATGGAATATAAAAATAAAAGTTCACTACAATTTCCTTCAATATACAAGATCAATTATATTTGTATACAATAACAATTAACAAATTGAAAGTAAGAAA
>NW_006460136.1:0-228 GCF_000325575.1 Pteropus alecto | reverse complement strand
AAAAAAGAATTCAAAAAAATGAGGATATTTGAAAGAGCCTCTGGGATAACAACATTTATATCATCGGAGTACCAGAGGATGAAGTGAAAGAGCAAGGGATTGAAAACATATCTGAAGAAATAAGGATGAAAAACTCCCCCAACCTGATGAAGGAAATAGATGGACAATACCAGCACGTGCAGAGTCCCACACGAGATGAACCCAAAGAGGCCTACACCAAGACACATC
>NW_006460135.1:0-228 GCF_000325575.1 Pteropus alecto | reverse complement strand
ATGATTTCCCTCGGCGCTCGGAGGACAGTGCCCCAGATGTAGGGGATGATTGGCCCCAGATGTAGGGGGTGATTTCCCTCGGCGCTTGGAGGACAGTGCCCCATTCTCTTTTGGGCTCTGTTGCTGATGCGCCTGCCGTCGCCCTGGTTCCTGATCCTCGGGAGGGACCCGTCGTTCCTCTCCGGGAGCTTTGAAGACTGTTTTAGTCCTGCCCATTGCGCAGTTACA
>NW_006460134.1:0-225 GCF_000325575.1 Pteropus alecto | reverse complement strand
TCCAGATGCTTCTCCCAGCTCTCAGAGTCTCCGACAGTATTTTATTTGCTCGAAATGGATGCACAGACACGTCTTTGAACATCCAGACTCTCCATGACACTGCAGTTGGAAGGAAAAAATAATAATAAGAAAAAACATGGAGCAAAACCTCCCCCGTCGGAATCCAAGTTACGTGCGTCGAGAAGCCGCGGAGGCCGGAGCCGAGGAAATGAAATCGTCCAGCGG
>NW_006460133.1:0-228 GCF_000325575.1 Pteropus alecto | reverse complement strand
CGAGGAAGGGACGAAGCAATGGGTGGGGGTAGAGGGGGGGACATGCCAGTCACACGTCCACGCCTGGCGCCTGTCGCGTGCTGCGCCCATTTGGCTTCTGTCGTAACCCTTTCCCCACTACTTGGGAAAAGGGAAAACGCGAGTCAGCCGAAGTTCCGCGCTCGGGGGAGCAGTTGGGGAGGCGGCGCGCACCTGGGGGGCGCTGGGTCCACCCTTCCGCGGTTCTGC
>NW_006460132.1:0-228 GCF_000325575.1 Pteropus alecto | reverse complement strand
TCTTTCTTTTATTTCTTTCCTTCCCTTTTTGTTTCTTCCTACTTTCATTACTCTATATATCTTCTATTTTTTCTCTTTTCTCTCTATTATTTCCATTTCGGTCTTGTTTGATCATTCCTTTTTACCTCTCCTAACCTCAGAATATCCCAAATATATGTTATGCTCTGAATTCTATCCCCCCAAAATTCTTTTGTTGGAGCTCTAACTCCTAATACCTAAGAATGTGAC
>NW_006460131.1:0-228 GCF_000325575.1 Pteropus alecto | reverse complement strand
TCTGTTTATGCACGTATTTATTGACTAACGGCAATGGAAAATATTGTTTTGCAGCACACGTGAGTGAGAAACCAGGCCACGCATTTGATAATTGCCAGTAGAGATCAGATGTATAATTTAGGCGCGAGCGTCTCCACACTGATGACGCCGAGTAATATTTTTATATCCGCGTAGTACTTGACCTACGGAACGGCGTACACAGTTTGAGCGCATTTTCCCAAATGCTAA
>NW_006460130.1:0-228 GCF_000325575.1 Pteropus alecto | reverse complement strand
GGATGGGGTTGCTTCAGGGACTGGAGGTATCAGAAGTCTGCTGGCTATGTCTGTCTCCATGACCCTGATTAAGGTCAACATTCTTCTGCTTGTAAGTGTAACAGCTCAAACTGCTTTTAATATTTAAAAAATGAGGATTTAATTGTAACTGGAGAAGCTCCAGGGGCTCAAATGATGTGTCTGTCCTTGGCTCCTCTGCATCTGCCTGCTCTGCTTTTCTAGTGTGTA
>NW_006460129.1:0-228 GCF_000325575.1 Pteropus alecto | reverse complement strand
CCTGACCACAGGGAGGAGACGGCTTGGTGACCCCCAGAGGGGCGCCACCTTCTGGAGGTGACAGTGGCTGTGTCTTGATGTTTCACAGGATGAAGCTTGGGAAGGCAGAGCGGGAAGGGGGCCCCACAGCTTCATCCCATCCTGCCTCCAGTGGCATGTAGGGGGTACAGACTGTACCCCCTCAGCCCTCCACGCTCCCGGGAAAGAACTTTGGAGAGGGGCCCTTCA
>NW_006460128.1:0-228 GCF_000325575.1 Pteropus alecto | reverse complement strand
ACCGAGGGACGGGGAGGATGGTGGCCAGCTGGTGGATGGAGTGTGCGCAGCCCCAAGCTGGAGCCGACAGCCAGCCCCACAGACCCGTGGCAACTAAACCACGTGACCTTGCACGTTTCACCGGCTGAGCTGAAACGGTCCCTCACCTGAGAAGGGCTTTACAAGGGGGGAACATGAAGGTCGCCTGGGTCCCAGGAGGAGAGCAGGGGTCAACATGCAGCGTCCTGC
>NW_006460127.1:0-228 GCF_000325575.1 Pteropus alecto | reverse complement strand
AGTTTTCAGAGTACAGATCTTTCACCTCCTTGTTTAATTGTATTCCTAGGTATTATCATCTTTTTTGATTTCATTGTAAATGGAATTGTTTACAAGTTCTCCTGATCACTACTAGTGTATAGAAATGCATCAGATTTCTGTATATTTGGTATCCTACTACCTTACTTGAATTCATTTATTCTATTAATATTTTGGTGGACTCTTTGGAGTATTCTATACATAGTATCA
>NW_006460126.1:0-228 GCF_000325575.1 Pteropus alecto | reverse complement strand
GTATCGTGATGAGAATTTAGCTCAACAGGACTGCTTGACCTTCCTCACTCCAACACATAGAATTATAAGTTCCGTTCTTACCGTCTATTCTCTTCTCTTCTGAGGGACTCTCTCATGGATCCCAGAGCCAAAAGTCAGGTTAGGTCATTAGAGCTGACCCAGATGTCAAGGCAGAAAGCTTTGTCTGTGGGTCCCTGGGCTGGCTACTACTTGACCATCACCCTCCCC
>NW_006460125.1:0-228 GCF_000325575.1 Pteropus alecto | reverse complement strand
CTACACTGTGTGTGAATTCTTCTTCTTGAGGTCCCCCCAAGTTACTAAAGTTTCAAGACTGCCAGGAAGTATTCCCCTCCTTCTGCCTGTAAGTCTGGAACCCCATAAACTATAAGATAGATACATATCGATTTCCCAGGATAGTTTTGTAGACATTAGGTCCACATATGTCTCTCAGCCTTTGTTCCTTAATAGTGGGTTTGCAATACCAGATGAAATGAGATTTCA
>NW_006460124.1:0-228 GCF_000325575.1 Pteropus alecto | reverse complement strand
TATCCGCCCGTACTCCCCGCTCCCCCGGGCTGGTCAGGGGCCTTCATCTCCATGTCCAGGACTCCGGTCGGGGCCTCCATCCCCATGTCCAAGACTCAGGGCCCCACGGGGTGGAAACTCATGGGGAGGGAAGTAGGAGGCAGAGGTGTGGAAGAAGGAATTGGGGGGCATGCTGAGCTGCCCGGGGTCCCGCCCCCCACTCCTGTGCCCTCAGGGATCCCTGAGAAC
>NW_006460123.1:0-228 GCF_000325575.1 Pteropus alecto | reverse complement strand
CAGTAAATTCTAACAATGGGTGATTTAGTGAATTCAATGAATCCTCTAGGGGTGCTTTTTTTTTTATTATTTATACAAAGGCATCTTTTGAGATTAGAATCAATCTAATTCCAAAATTTTAGAGAAATAAATAAAAGGTACAGGTACTTGTCTTATTACAAGAAAAAGTATTGAAGTTCGCCTTATTAGTTTATTTTTTCTGAGTTTACATTAAAATGGGATGTGAGA
>NW_006460122.1:0-228 GCF_000325575.1 Pteropus alecto | reverse complement strand
CACCGCCCACATCCGAACCTGCACCTCAATTCCCTCCTGCCAAGAGCCAGCTGTTCCCACCAGGGGGCCTCACTCCAGAAGGGAGATGGCAAGAGCTGGCAAGGCTGGGAGCTGGGGCCCCTGCGCGTCGCCGGTGGGCCACAGCGCAAGTGTCCCGCAGGGCCTCGAGGGGCCAGGGCCACCGGACACGCCAGCACTGCACACGCAGCCCTGCTCCCGAGAGGCGTC
>NW_006460121.1:0-228 GCF_000325575.1 Pteropus alecto | reverse complement strand
TGATCAGGGGATACCCAATTCAAAGACTATTATCTGTCTTTCCCAATTAAATATCTTCTGTGACAAGAAATTCACTACTCCCTGCACCATTTTTTTGGTATCTCTACTGTTATAGAGTCCCATTTATATCAAGCTGAAATATACCTCATTATTAGTAAGGACAAGCTAAGACATTTGAGGGTTGCAATAATAAGCAACCCTCAAATCCCATTGCCTTAACACATGAAA
>NW_006460120.1:0-228 GCF_000325575.1 Pteropus alecto | reverse complement strand
GGTGCTCAGTGAGCATCAGGGGCCGACCAGTCAGGAGTGAGGCCGACTCTCCGCCCCAGAGCTGAGGCCAGGCGCCCACGAAGCCGCGCCCACGGGTCTGGCAGCACCTGCCCACTCGGCTGCCACCTCGGTCAGTGCGGAGCGACTGCGACTCGCATGGGGAACTACCAGGGGGTGCTTTCATGTGCAGCACCCCGCACACTCTGCTCCTTTCGGGCGCGGCCGCAT
>NW_006460119.1:0-228 GCF_000325575.1 Pteropus alecto | reverse complement strand
CTTATAATAGTTAAATAAAACATTTAACATATATCCTTATTTTAATATTCTTACTTAATGTTATATCAAGATTATTAATATCAATAATTCTTATTTAATACTATATTAAGATATATTAATGCTAATAATATAGTAATCATTAATATGATTGATATATTAATACAATGATATATATCTTACTAACTGTAATATTAAATAAGAACATTCTTATTTTACAGAGACAATGTG
>NW_006460118.1:0-228 GCF_000325575.1 Pteropus alecto | reverse complement strand
CACCCCAAATGGGATGATGAACCTCCCCTCCTTCGTGGGCCGGAGGAGAAGAGGGGCCGGGATCAGGGAGGTGAGGGATCATGAGAGGTGAGGAGCCGGTCGATGAGTTTGAGGAGCCGGGTGTCGGGAACGAGCGAACCACGAAGACAGGGGCTCGAGGATGGAGAACGCAATGCTTGATTCTTGCTGTTGGAGGTAGAACAGAGGAGGGGGCATCGGTGACAAAGA
>NW_006460117.1:0-228 GCF_000325575.1 Pteropus alecto | reverse complement strand
AGCTTCATGGCTTTCAAATAAAATTCAGAAGAGTTGGAAATTTATTCTGATACCCAAGGATCTATAACACAAAAATAACAATTAACACACAAAAAAAGACGGCATTCTCTCATTTAAGAAAATTCTCCTTTTATCACTGAACCTATCTTTTAAAGGAAGGAAAGATTTCTAAGGTCAGACAAAGAGGAGAGTGTTAGAGAGTATTAACCTTGTTATCCCAAGAAAGTT
>NW_006460116.1:0-228 GCF_000325575.1 Pteropus alecto | reverse complement strand
GAAGATATTTACCTAACATTTGAGGAATGCTCACACTATAATACAGAGGCACCAAACCCATCAAGCAGAAGAACTCGAACCCAGGGACACAGATAATAGAGTAAGAAGAAAACGATATTAAAATAAATATAATTAATGTTCTCAGGGAGATTTTATATATCATAGCATTCAAAATAGAGGATCATGAAAATTAAAAAAATGTGATTTTTGAAAGAAAAATTTCAATGA
>NW_006460115.1:0-228 GCF_000325575.1 Pteropus alecto | reverse complement strand
ATACATGTGCACATTCACACATACACATGTGTGTACATGCACATGCACACATGCACTCGCATGTGCGCTGCGTGCATGCATGAACACACAAACACATGCATGTCCATGTATGCTCGCACGCACACACACCTGCATGTACACAGTCACACACATATGCACACATGCACTCACACAGAGACACATGTGCACACACATGTACTCGCATGCACACATGTACACACAAAAACA
>NW_006460114.1:0-228 GCF_000325575.1 Pteropus alecto | reverse complement strand
GATTGTGTTAATGATGATATTAGTCATTTGGTGGCTGCTCAGACCCCTAAATGAAGGAAGTGAAAGAAAGTGTACCCTGGAAATACCAATCTCTCATTAAAAATTGTGTCTTGTATAAAGAGGGCCAACAAGATGCTGAAAAAGTACACAGAACATCATTACCTGTCACAGTTAGATTTAGAAAAAAATTTTGGCTTCTACAAGCAATAACCTTGGGAAGATCCCAAT
>NW_006460113.1:0-231 GCF_000325575.1 Pteropus alecto | reverse complement strand
AGGACAGGACACACCGCGGAGGGCAGGCGACTCAATAGGTGTTTGTTGGGAGAGTCGCTGCTCCCAGCCATGGTCCCCTGCGCTTGGAGAAGGAAGTGGAATGGTTTTGTGTGTGGTGGGGGGACCCAAGATGGGCCTCAGACCTGCAGCTCTGAGGTGTGAGGGGACCACACAGTGCGGACTACGGTGAGACAGTAAAAAACCAAGCAAGTCACTTTCGGCGTGAGAAAG
>NW_006460112.1:0-228 GCF_000325575.1 Pteropus alecto | reverse complement strand
AACTATAAAGAGTTAATCTTTTAAAAAGCCAGTGTCCTAAATTTCAGGGAGTACTTCCCCCAGTGAGGGCTCAGAAGGCCATGTGTGAACCAGGAAGTGAGACTTCAAGATGCCGAGTCTGTTGTCTTTACCATGGATTCTCTCCCCCGGGACTGTCTGAAGTTAATTCCAGTTGTCTCCCTCAGCAGCTTCGTCTCTGTTACTTTTTCATAGCAGCTCACATGGACT
>NW_006460111.1:0-228 GCF_000325575.1 Pteropus alecto | reverse complement strand
GGAGGTGAGCTCAGAGTCTTTGTTCTCTGCCATCTTGACCCCTGACATATTTTTCATAGTCTTTTCTGTATTTTCCATCCTTTTTCTATATGAGCTTCAGACTGAATTTTTTCTACTGATACTGCCCCTATCTTCAGATGTGTCTAATCTGTAGGTAAATCTGTGTATTGGGTTTACAATTTTAGTTTACATATTTCTCCATTCTAAATTTTCCATTTGACATTTTTT
>NW_006460110.1:0-228 GCF_000325575.1 Pteropus alecto | reverse complement strand
AAACGAGGTCATCAGCCATAAAGTACGGGTCAGTCGCAGCTCGATATGCAAATTAGGCATGGAGAGTCACAATCAGACCCCTGGGGCCTCCCGGCTCTGACACACCGGTGACACACCGGTGACCCAAGAGAGTGCGGGGACCTGAGGGCAGTGTCACCGCCCGTGCCTCGCTGGCTGGGTGTCCGGAGCACCGGGGGGCCACGGGAAGGGGCTCCGAGGAAACGTGCT
>NW_006460109.1:0-228 GCF_000325575.1 Pteropus alecto | reverse complement strand
AAGATATGAATTAATTTTGTTCTAACTAAACAGATACTTTTATCCTTTACACTACCATAGGAGAAAAATAAAAGTGTATTTTATGCCCAATGTGGCACTTTGTATTTTCCCAAGATGGCCGCAATAATACATCATTTCTCTTTCTCTCTTTCCTTCTCTCTTTCTAGAAACATATATGTGTGTATATATGTACACACACACATACATGTATATACACACATATATGTA
>NW_006460108.1:0-228 GCF_000325575.1 Pteropus alecto | reverse complement strand
TGAGATTATGCGCAGATCTGCATGTGGGTACAAACATAATGTCTTTGGATGAAATTTCAAAACATCTATTTTTTTCAAAATTAGCATCCTGTATTTCTTAAGTGAGATTAGAAGAAAGGATTTGTCGATGGAGGGTCCTGGGCTGTAAGTCAGTGTTGCGATTTGTCTTTAAAATCCTTGCAGTCGTTTGTACAAAAACGTAAACCGCTCAGAGGCGCACGGTCATGG
>NW_006460107.1:0-228 GCF_000325575.1 Pteropus alecto | reverse complement strand
CCAATATGAAAATCTAATTTCATCTTTATAACAACTCTATAGGTGAATATGGCAGGGAAAATTGTGCCGTGTCACAGGATATGAAGCTGAAACTCAGACAGGTGAACATATTTGCTCATTCTAGGCTTCAAAGAGCTCTTCCCAGAGCATGACTCCAGCTAACATTATCAAGTGCTTATCAGGCAGATGGTGAGAAGAGAGTGTGTAGTGTGTGTGGTATGTGTGAGT
>NW_006460106.1:0-228 GCF_000325575.1 Pteropus alecto | reverse complement strand
AGTGAAGCCGATGAGAACGAAGCTAAGCCTGGTGTCTGAGTCAAAGGGCCTCGGCCCCAGCCTTATGTGACCCTCACGTCTCAGTGTATTCATCCGTGAGATGCAGTGGATGAGACCCGTGACCCATCTCCTGGCCGTGCCGCCGGGCTTAAAGGACCTTGTGCGTGCAAAAGGTGCCCCGTAAACCATAAGACACTAGGGAAATGGAGTGCACACGAACCAGCAACA
>NW_006460105.1:0-228 GCF_000325575.1 Pteropus alecto | reverse complement strand
CGTCTGTAAACACGTGGCCCGCGGACACGGCACCACGAGTGCACGGTTTTCTCCACGTTAATTGTCAACTCTACACATTGAGTAAAAGCTACTGAAGTTAAAAAGTCCTCGACTTTGTAAAGTGTTACACCGTAGCGACGCAGAGTTCTAGGGAAGAAGCAGCCACGTGGGCTAATCGCATGTCTGGGCTTTGCGATGCTGGACCCTCTAGGGCAGACTCTGAGGTCA
>NW_006460104.1:0-228 GCF_000325575.1 Pteropus alecto | reverse complement strand
GCACAGTAAGCTTGGGGCAATCTTGAGCTCTGTAGAGCCCCACAGGGTGGTGGGCAATACATTTTATTTATAAATTATTACAAAATAAAAATATGTATGTGAATATTTCAATAAAACATATCAGAGACTTTTTAGAATCCTCTAAATGTTTAGAGACTCATGTTTTGAAAATTACTGCAACATTGGAATGCAAATATTTACAGGCTTAGAAATAGAAATTAAATATAA
>NW_006460103.1:0-228 GCF_000325575.1 Pteropus alecto | reverse complement strand
TCTCTTCCATTTTCCTAAATGAGACTGCGTAGGATTAGTATGAATTTATTTTTGAATATTTGATAGAATTTGCCACTGAAGCCATATGAATCTGGAGATCTCTTTGTTGGATGATTTTTAATTGTGAACCTATTCTTTAAGTTGATATAAGACTATTCAAATTGTCTGCCATTTCCTCTACCACTTTTTATAATATAGGTCTGCTTCAGTAAAAATTTTTTGGCTTTT
>NW_006460102.1:0-228 GCF_000325575.1 Pteropus alecto | reverse complement strand
CCATGAGAAGAAATGTGATGATATCTGAGGAGTGTAGCATTTACACATGATCCTATGTGATCTCCACGGCAGCTGTGAGGGGGTACTTTATAGAATGAAGACAACAGCTTTCTTCCTAGATCTTATCTTACACACATCAACCACTAGCTACTAAGAAATATCTGGGTAAGGTTTGTAAGCAAGTCTTTCCTGAAAACAGGAGACTAGGCAATTGCCTCATGTTGAGTT
>NW_006460101.1:0-228 GCF_000325575.1 Pteropus alecto | reverse complement strand
CCTGTGTTATTTTGGTTCCTGCAGAAGGTGTTCAGCCAGTATTCATGTGCAAACACTTTATTGAAAGGAGCAAGGAACACGGGTTGGAGAGAGGAGAGTGAATAAGGGAAGAATACACATCCAATAAAGCTTGCACTAAGTCAGTTACAACAGTGAATAAGCAGTTTTATCCTGTGAGGAAATTCTAGTAACTGGTACAAAATCCAAACTTCAGCATTATCCCAGCTA
>NW_006460100.1:0-228 GCF_000325575.1 Pteropus alecto | reverse complement strand
AAAAAACTGAACACCTGTTTTTTCCCCAGAGATACCATGTGGAAATTAAAGGTGAAAATAACTAACATAGAAATACTAAAGTGGAAAGTTCACAACCTACATTGTAAGCACAGTATAAAATATTTTAACCCATGTCGAATACCAGACACTTCACACAGACCGTGAATCCAAGAGACGAGTTATATCAGATGAAGAACCCCAAAATGCCCTCACATCGTGCCACAGATT
>NW_006460099.1:0-228 GCF_000325575.1 Pteropus alecto | reverse complement strand
GAGAAAACATACCAAGTATTCGTGGATGGAACCCCGTTCCCATTCATGCGGCCCCGCTGGCTCTCGCTAGCCATTTTAGGTGTTCAGGCCACAGTCTCAAACCCCCGGTCTAGCGTCTTGACCAAGCCCACCTCCTCTGGGACATATTTTCTAGAGAGCCCTTCCGACACTGTGCGGTGACAGTCTTTGTGGGTGATTTGGGGAGGCCTAAACGTTTCCAAGGCTACC
>NW_006460098.1:0-228 GCF_000325575.1 Pteropus alecto | reverse complement strand
GACAAGTTGACAAAGCAGAACCAGAGGAGTAACCAAATAAGTGGGTATAGAACCAAGACGGTATAACGGGAAGGTTAAAAGACAAGGGTAGGCACTGAAAAAAAAAAAAGGTAAAAACGACGAGCTTTGTTATTCAATTCTGTCCAAAGTTCTCAGTCAAGTCACTGCATGCCACCAAACACCTCGGGGAATAGGTAAGGAGAACTGATCCCTGGAGGAACATAAGGT
>NW_006460097.1:0-228 GCF_000325575.1 Pteropus alecto | reverse complement strand
TAGTCTAATTAAAAATTTGTTGATTAGGCTTTTTTTGGTGGAACCTTTAGAATTTTCTATATATAAGATCACATCATCTGTGAACAGACAGTTTTACTTTTTCCTTTTTGATTTGGATGTCTTTTTTTTCCTTGCTTAATTACTTTGGTTAGGACTTTTAATACTATGTTGAATAAGAATGTTGAGAGTGGGCTCTCTTGTCCTGTTCCTGATTTTAAAGAAAAGGCT
>NW_006460096.1:0-228 GCF_000325575.1 Pteropus alecto | reverse complement strand
TAAATGCTTTAATTTGCAATAAAACAGAAATAGAAACAACATTTCAGAGATGAATCCAATTATTCTGAGATTTGGGCTTTTAGACACTTCATAATTTGGGCCATGTTCTCTGCTCTCAAGCTCAGCATTTCTACATTTAATTAATCTCATGAATGAACCATGAGATGATCATGCTAAGTGAAAAAAGTCAGAGAGAATAAGTTGAAAACCACATGATATCACTTATAT
>NW_006460095.1:0-228 GCF_000325575.1 Pteropus alecto | reverse complement strand
TCAGGAGCTGGTTTTCTCTCTGTCTCTACCCTTGAGCCAGGAGGCGTCAGTCACTGGGATGCTCTGTGCTTCCGCATCCCCCCCAACACCTCAGCGTCACCACGCCTCTCCCCAAGACCCACCCTCCACTCCACACGAGTCCTTCTCAAGAAGGTTCCCTCTGCCCCAGTACCTGGTCTACCGCACCCCGTTGTTTCCCTTCACAGTCGTGTGGGTGTGTGGGTGTGT
>NW_006460094.1:0-228 GCF_000325575.1 Pteropus alecto | reverse complement strand
GAGGATAGTATTGTAGTTTAGTGAACCGTTTACAGGCTAAACTTTTGGATTCCCCTTCCTATTGTTAGTTTGGAAGGAGGAAGGTTCCCTCTGGGTCCCTACTGTGAGGAATTGCTGCTGCAGTATTTCATGCACAGTCAGGCTGTGGGGCCGTGGTTTTTACCTTCCCTCCAAGGCACAAGCTGGGAAGTGTTTGTGCCACTGGTGAGGAAGGAGGAAAAATATTTT
>NW_006460093.1:0-228 GCF_000325575.1 Pteropus alecto | reverse complement strand
GTTGGACTCCATATTGATCAACCTTTAATATAACACATTGTATCAATAAATCATAGGTTAAATTATACGATCTCGATAGACCCCGGAATAGTCTTTGACCAAATTTAAATAAATTCCTAATAAAAACACACACAAATAGAAACAGAGAGTGCATTTATGATATGAATGCACGTTCTCTCCCATGCACATATGACTTAGTCTTACAGCCAGCACCTGAGCTAATGGGGC
>NW_006460092.1:0-228 GCF_000325575.1 Pteropus alecto | reverse complement strand
GACCGTCTCTGCTGTCCCCTCCACCCAGACACCGACAGCTTCGCTGGCGGCCCTCTCCCCGAGGGAGCTGGTCGGTGAGGCAGCCCCTTCACCACCTGAGCCCGCCACAGACACTCAGCAACCATGCACCAGTGGCATCTATGCCACCTGCCACCTGCCAGGCACCACGCTCAGCACTGGGCCATGGTAAACAAGGCAGCCGTCACCTCTTTCCTCATCCCGTTAGGA
>NW_006460091.1:0-228 GCF_000325575.1 Pteropus alecto | reverse complement strand
AAAAAAAAAAAAAACATATTAAATGTTCTGGGGATCAGGATGTGCATGACTTTGGGGGAGGCAGGCATTATTCTGGCTGCCACATGCACATGGAGACCACACAGGTGAACACAGAACAAATTACCTTGACATTGCAGCAGACTGACTTTGATAGCTTGAGACCCTTGATTTCTCTCTGCTGGAAAGTAGTCAAAATAAATGTTACTAAGGGGTCATGCTCAGAGTTAC
>NW_006460090.1:0-228 GCF_000325575.1 Pteropus alecto | reverse complement strand
CCTTTGTTCTCCTACCTACTCTCACTCCACTTGTGTAAGTGTATGTGAACATTCCTGGGCTCATTATAGCTGGTTTCTCAACCTCATCACTCACTACTCAAGCTGGAGCTCTTAATGGGCCAAGAGTCAAAGCACTTCCAGAGAGGGCGAAGTGAGATGACTATAATTGACCACTTCAAGCCCTCAGTGTATAGGTGAAAAAGGCTGGCTCTTTTAGTAAATGAGCAA
>NW_006460089.1:0-228 GCF_000325575.1 Pteropus alecto | reverse complement strand
ATGGCCTGCCCCTTTCCTTCTAAAAGGACAACTCTGGGGTTGAACATATTACCTTTGTTCACATTCCTTTGGCCAGAACCTGGTCACATGACCATATTCAGCTGCAAGGCAAGCTGGGAAATGCGTCCAGTGAAAGCTTCTATTACTATAGAAGAAGGAAGAAGAGGAAGTGGGGGAGAGAAGGAGGAGAACAACAGCAACAAACAGGGAGGAACAAAGAGCAACCTC
>NW_006460088.1:0-228 GCF_000325575.1 Pteropus alecto | reverse complement strand
GTTCCCTCCTCGTTGAATGCCGGCCACTGTTCCCTCTACCTGGATTCTGTCCATCCTCCAAGGCACAGCTGGGAGGGTCCCGACTGCGGAGCCCTCTGCTTCTGCCACCGCTCACTCCCGAATGCCCGGGACAGTGGTTCACTCCCTCCCAGCGCTGCCGGCATTTCTTTCCTGCGATTATGGTTAGCGATTTGGGTCTAATAGGGAGACAGACAGAGACGGCACGAT
>NW_006460087.1:0-228 GCF_000325575.1 Pteropus alecto | reverse complement strand
TCCTTGTCTGTAAAATGAAGATAACTCAGCTATACAAATCCAAGTAAATAATAAGAAAGACAGCATTATTGAAAAGTGTTATTTTTTTGACCAGGAACCGGAGGCTGGAAGTCCAGGGGGGCTGTTCCCCCCACACACAGCCAGCCCAGGGCTTAAGATGGTTCTGGGCTTGGATGGCTCTAAGGAGGACACTGGTCTCAAAGCACCTCACCGTCCACCTCTGGGACT
>NW_006460086.1:0-228 GCF_000325575.1 Pteropus alecto | reverse complement strand
AAAAAAAAACCAGCAGAAAATAAAAAGTGTTGGTGAGGGTGTGGAGAAATTGAAAACTGCGCACATGCTGGTGGGAAGATAAAATGTACAGCTGCTAAGGAAAACAGTATGGCGTTTCCTCAAAAATTAAAAATCGAACTATATCATGTGATCCAGCAATCTCATTTCTGAGTTACCCAAAATAATTGAAAGCAGGGTCTTGAAGAGGTATTTGTACATCCATGTTTA
>NW_006460085.1:0-228 GCF_000325575.1 Pteropus alecto | reverse complement strand
AGGCCAGCTCCTCCGGGAGTCCTCCCCACCATCCACGTCCATCCTTAGCTGGGGAGTGGGGTCCTGACAATGACTCGGTCCTTTAACCTACTTCGGAGAGGAAGCCCTGTCAGTGTTGGAAACCAGAATCCGATAATCATGCTAAGCGAAACAAGTCAAATGATTTCACTCATACATGGGATGTAAAAACGAAAGCAACAAATGAATACAACAAACACACGAGACCTC
>NW_006460084.1:0-228 GCF_000325575.1 Pteropus alecto | reverse complement strand
GAGTTCCTTTGTACGCTGCTGCTGACAGCTGGAGACACCCAGGTCAAGGCCGAGGGGGGCGGGGGGCAGGCAGGAGACTGCACCGCCACCTCTCACGGGTGAGGAGCTGCTGAAGCTGATGCTGACGACCTTCCGGGCGGCTCACTCCTCAGTGCCTCCTCCTCTCTCCTGCCCTCTCCCTGGAAGGCAATGCGCACACGGTGTTCACACACACACACACACACACAC
>NW_006460083.1:0-228 GCF_000325575.1 Pteropus alecto | reverse complement strand
ATTAACCAATGTCACCATAAAAAATAAATAAATAAGAAAAAACCAAGTAGGGGGAAAAAAAAACCTATTACAGGCCTGAGCTGGCCTGAGGTTCAACCCCTAGTTTGGAACCGGTGATATATGGACCTGTGGACTATGATGTCAGAGGCTCTGCTTCAATCACATCCTTGTCTTCAGCAGCTAGCACAGGACATAGGCCCACAACAAGGGCACACAAGCACATGTGGT
>NW_006460082.1:0-228 GCF_000325575.1 Pteropus alecto | reverse complement strand
CGTGTCCCTGTGACCTGTGCCCTGGGCCTCGTGTCGGAGTCGGCACTGGGCTCGGGTGGCCTGTCCCTTGGGTCCCCTGTCCCTCTGCTGCCATCTCCTTTCGATCGAGGCTGCCTCGTTCTAGGAGACGCCTGAGTGAAAATGACAATAATCATCACAGACCGCGAAGCCGACGGCTCACTCGTCCGGGCCAGGCCCGAGCGTCTCTCTGCCCGTGGCAGGTGGGCC
>NW_006460081.1:0-228 GCF_000325575.1 Pteropus alecto | reverse complement strand
TTTTCATATCTGGGTTTGTCAGGAACATAACACAGGATCCTGAGTTACACAGTTATCTCTAGCATCATTAGATCTGCTAAGTTATATACCCAAACAATAGGAACACTTGTAGTGCAGCCTGAACCTGTCACCAATTCCTCTCTTGCCCTTGATCCCACTCAAATTGGCAGCCTTTTGAGATACCTGATAAATGGATTTGAGCAGTAGTTCTAAGTGTGGTATGTGTTG
>NW_006460080.1:0-228 GCF_000325575.1 Pteropus alecto | reverse complement strand
TTTAGGAGGTGGAACCTGTGGGAGGTGACGAGGTCCGGAGGGTGGAGCCTCATGCATGGGATGAGCGCCCTTATAAAGGAGACCCCAGAGACACCAAATCTGCCAGCACCTGGATTTCAGACTTTCCGGTCACCAAAAAATGTGACAAACACGTGTCTGTGGTATACGTCCCCCAGGCTATGGTATTTGTCTTTAACAGCCTGACACAGTGAGACACAGAGGGGCTGA
>NW_006460079.1:0-228 GCF_000325575.1 Pteropus alecto | reverse complement strand
TTCTTATTACTCACTTGATTTATTGAAACCTCCCTACCTTCATCTGTCTGGCTTTCTGAATATTAACTTTATCCTCAAGCTTCCAATATTTTTTTCTACCTTTTAGTTGGACTCTTTTATATGGCTTGCCATTACTTTCTGGATCAGAATACTGCATTGATCACAGCATGAACTACAGCTGCAGTTAGGAAATAGTTCTAACAACCCCATTAGCCATCAGATAGCCCT
>NW_006460078.1:0-228 GCF_000325575.1 Pteropus alecto | reverse complement strand
GGTATCACCTCTTCAGAAAACATTTAAATCAAAATCTGAAGATGTGCCCTAAAGAGAAAACGAATGAAGCACCACCCCTGGTTTTAGAGCGTGCGGGAAGATGGGGACTTTGTCTGTGAACCCGGGCCTCCAGGAGAGACGGTGGCGATGTTCCTCCTCAGCGCTGCGGTAAGATGACAGAAAGTGATGGCCCCACCTCCGTGTCCCCCACCCCCGCCAAAGTGACAA
>NW_006460077.1:0-228 GCF_000325575.1 Pteropus alecto | reverse complement strand
GCATGTTAAGAATAACACCAGGGTTTTGTCATCATAAATATGCATTCTCTGCTGCCATTTGGTGAGCGTTTTGGGAATAACATCAGAGGATAAGTAATAAAAAAAAATTTACTCTCTGCTGTCATCTGGTGCGCACTTAGGAAACAAAAGTAGATGGTCAGTAATCAAAAGTTATTTTTTGCTGTTTTCTGTTGGCACTTAAGGATTAAACCGCCATTGTTTGTTGTC
>NW_006460076.1:0-228 GCF_000325575.1 Pteropus alecto | reverse complement strand
GATACTACTGGTCCAGGGACATTTTAAGAACCATCAATCTCACTGATCTTGAGTCCTAAGAACTAATATAGATAAAGAGACAACAAGGATAGGACTTAATTTGTAAAATCACCCAAATTCTAAGAATTATGAACAAAGGCTTTACGTGAGTCAATGCAAAAGAGTCACTCTCTCCCACTCTATTTCCAGGTCAAGTCAATTTACAGACAAGAGACCCTTGAATGGAGA
>NW_006460075.1:0-228 GCF_000325575.1 Pteropus alecto | reverse complement strand
GCAGAGCCACCTGCAAGTCCCGCCTAATTGCCAAGGTGGTCCCAGTCACCTATATAGACTGGTTGCTGAGACCAGCCAGCATTCATTCATCAGTCGTTTGTGGTAAACACCTAGTGTACCTGCAAGTTTTATAAACATATACTAAGCTCTTTGTATGTGCTATTCTGTATGAACTCACTTAACCTACAACTCTAGGAGGAAGATATTAGGATGATGTTATAAATGAGG
>NW_006460074.1:0-228 GCF_000325575.1 Pteropus alecto | reverse complement strand
GTTCACATCCTGATCCCTGGAACCTGGGACTATGTTAGGCCACAGAGCGAGGGACGCCACGTGTGCTGAGGAGCCGGCCGTAAAGCAGGGAGCTGGTGCCTCACGGTCCGGGGGGGCCTCGCGCAACCTTGGGGGCCACAGAAGTGGGAGAGAGTCCGAGGGAGCCGGGGCGGGGGGAAGGGCCGGAGACGCTGTGCTGCTGGTGGTGGGGACGGCGGGGTCCTGAGC
>NW_006460073.1:0-228 GCF_000325575.1 Pteropus alecto | reverse complement strand
CGCTGTTACAGTCACCTTCTCGGGGTGCTCTCCCAGTCATTTCGAATTATTTGTTTTCTTTGATCATAATAGAAGACTCCCTGACAGGACGCATGGTAAATACATATCAGGGATGTCTCAGCGTGAGAGAGACAGCCTTGTCATTTTATACTCTATGGGACAAAACCCACATAAATAAAGACGGCTCGCAAGAATGCGATCGGCTCAGAATTCGGAAGCCCGTAACTC
>NW_006460072.1:0-228 GCF_000325575.1 Pteropus alecto | reverse complement strand
AACTAATATAATGTGATATGTCAATTATACCTCAACAAAAATAAAATGAATACGGTCTTTACAGTAACAACAAAATAAACTTGTCTAGAGAAGAGGCTGTTAGGCCCACAGAATGCCCAAAAGGGAAAAGGAAAATCAGGAGAATTAACAGAACTTTCATTACCTGATTATAGTTAATAAATACGTGGTACAATTTTTAATTTAATATTCAAGCAGTCTAGGTATTAT
>NW_006460071.1:0-228 GCF_000325575.1 Pteropus alecto | reverse complement strand
GGGGGGGCCTCCGGCCTCCCGCAGCTCTGCGCCCAGAAGCTGGGACGTACCTTACGGGGTCTTCAGTGTCCGACTGTTGCTTTGTTTCTGGAATGATGAGAGAAGGTGGCTTATGGGGGAGAGATGGCCTGTGAGCCTGGCTCCCTGCCCCACCGCATGCGGCCCCACCTGTCCCTCAGCTCAGTGACAGGCAGAGGTTGGCATTTCATCTGTGCGCCTGCCTGGCTT
>NW_006460070.1:0-228 GCF_000325575.1 Pteropus alecto | reverse complement strand
TTGGGAATAGCACCAGAATTTAGGTATTGAAATGTGACTCTTTATCCTCTGCAGCCATCTCGTGCGCATTTTTGGAATAGCACTAGAGTTTAGGTATCAAAATGTTATTCCTTATCCTCTGCTGCCATCTCGTATGCATTTTGGGAATAGCACCAGAGTTTAGGTCACGAAATGTTATTCTTTACTCTCTGCTGCCATCTGCTGTGCATTTTGGGAATAGCACCAGAG
>NW_006460069.1:0-228 GCF_000325575.1 Pteropus alecto | reverse complement strand
ATATACATAAAATCTATACAGGACTTTAGCCCAGGCACTTCACAGGGCTCCACCAATGCTGGTGGACAATTCCAGGACCTCAAGTACCTGGAGAAGACCAGGCCTCTTTTCATGAGAATCAAAAAGAGAGAAGGAGGGGCTGGGGAAGAGTCACAAAGAAGAGCTGACAGATAAGAGAAAGAATAAAAAAGAAAGAGGAAATTAGTTAAATGTAGATGTTGCTCTCTG
>NW_006460068.1:0-228 GCF_000325575.1 Pteropus alecto | reverse complement strand
GGGTACTTCTGGTTGGTTCTTCCTGTGCCGCGTGGAAGAGTGGCAGTCCCGGGCTTCGGAATGGGACCCGCGGACAGGGCTCAGTGTCCCGCAGGCGCCGTCTTCCTCTCACCCGTCGCGTCGTGCGACTGCCGTACTTTGTGCATGTGTTCGTCTGGGGGCGGGGTCCACAGCCTCCTACGTGGTCTTTTTTGTTGTCTTAATGGCTTCATTGAGATAAAATGCACA
>NW_006460067.1:0-228 GCF_000325575.1 Pteropus alecto | reverse complement strand
TAATCTATTGGACATTTTTCAGCAGAAGGCAAAGAAAAAGCAGTTTGAAAATTATCTGGCAACTCTTTATTTTTTCATTATTCTTCTTATGGCATCTATAACTTCTTTGTTCCTGAGGCTGTAAATAAAAGGATTTAGCAAGGGAATTATGATAGTGTAAAATAAAGAGTACATTTTGTCATGATCTTCAGTGGGGCCAGACCCAGGGCGCACATACATGAAGAAGAG
>NW_006460066.1:0-228 GCF_000325575.1 Pteropus alecto | reverse complement strand
AATAACAAGTTGTTGGTGAGGATGTGGAAAGATTGATACCCCCGTGCACTACTGTAAACGTGGAATGTAAAATGGCACCGCACCCCCTCAATAAGTTACAAATAGAGCTCCCCCACGATCCGACAGCTGTACTTTGGGATGTGTGCTGCACAGAATCCGGATCTCAAAGGCCCTACACAGCAGGTTAACAGCAGCACAGTCTCCAGTCAGAGGTGACTCACAGCAGCC
>NW_006460065.1:0-228 GCF_000325575.1 Pteropus alecto | reverse complement strand
AGCATATTACCCCAAACCTTAGAAGCTTAAAACAAACGTTTGTTGCCTCACACAGTTTCTCAGAATCAGGAATTCAGGAGTGCCTTAGCTGGGGCTTCTGGCTCAGAGTCTCTCATGCATGGAGCTGTGGGAGGGGGCTGCAGTCATGAAGGCTTGATTAGGTGAGGATCTACTACAGTGCTCAGGTATGGTGGTTGCATAAGGCTTTGGTTCTCTTCCAGGTGGGCC
>NW_006460064.1:0-228 GCF_000325575.1 Pteropus alecto | reverse complement strand
TTGAAACTGGGCCTCGCTCCCTCTGAGGAGTCTGCAGGGGGAGCCTCCTCGTGTCTCCCCGCGTCGGGGGGCTCCAGGCGCTCTGCGGCTTGTGGCCGCATCGCTCCGATCTCCGCCGTGTTCGCGTGGCCTCCTGTGTCTCTGCGGGTCCTTTCCCTGTCAGATATGAGGACCGTCTTGCGGAGTTGGGGGACCCACCCTCATTCAGGGTGCTCTCAGTCCTGGCCC
>NW_006460063.1:0-228 GCF_000325575.1 Pteropus alecto | reverse complement strand
ATTTGCAAAGGGACTGGGGTAGGTGAGGGCTCGGTGCACCGGAGTTGGGGGAAGATCAGAAGGTGGACGCCAGGGCCGCAGGGGAGAGAAAAGGCCCAAGGAGCGTTTGGAAAGTCTGGCTTGAGCCTGAGTGTGAACACTGGGAGCAGGAGGGACAAGAGGAGGCATATGTGTGCCAGGCGAGATTTGTGGGGCCATCGGTCCATCTAGGAGCCCAGACCAGAGGTT
>NW_006460062.1:0-228 GCF_000325575.1 Pteropus alecto | reverse complement strand
GACGTGGGTGGCGTCACCTGGGTTCAAACGCCGGGTCGGGCGTGGTGGCCCCTCGGCTCCACCCAGAACCCGTCTCCCCCCCAAACTGCACCTTCCCATCCCACCGCGTTTCATTCCGGGGCTACCCCCGGCGCGTCCGAGAGTGACTCCCCCGTGCCGGCAGCGAGCGAGGCCCCGGGCAGCCAGACCCTCGGGATGGACATGGACGTGCCGGGGCGAGGACGGCCA
>NW_006460061.1:0-228 GCF_000325575.1 Pteropus alecto | reverse complement strand
GGCTTTGCTGGGGGGTGGGGAGCACCCCTAGCCTTAGATTTCTGGTGTGCCCCGATCACGCACACAGGGGTTCTCGGAAGCTGAAAATGATGCTGTTTATTGGGCCACGGCCGGAATCGTGCCCTGGTCCAGGTCCCCACACCTGCCCGAGACCATGCGCAGCACCCAGGACCAGGGCGGCTGTGCACCTGCAAGCTCGGGGCCTCACCAGGAAGGAGCTCGGCCGCT
>NW_006460060.1:0-228 GCF_000325575.1 Pteropus alecto | reverse complement strand
GTCCTTGAATCGCTTATAGTATCTTTGTCACAGGAGCCTATCATTCTGAGGGAACCAAATCTATCAGTCATTTTTTCTCTCGAATAGGAGACTTCTGTAGTGTTATTCAAATAATGGCCTGCCCCAGAAGAAGGGTGAATCAGAATCTTCTAGGAGATTCTGACGTGTACTCCTTGCAGCCTGAAGAGAAGATATGGCCCCACAGTGAGCATCTGGTACTAATACCGC
>NW_006460059.1:0-228 GCF_000325575.1 Pteropus alecto | reverse complement strand
TTCTCTGGAGCAGCGGAGAGATGTACAAGTGAAATCTCGAAGACTTTCCTGTGGATGTCACCTGTTAATAACACGAATATTCTTGCCACGTTTCTACATATGCCCTCTCTCCCCCCAGTGGGCGAGTGGTCCCAGCGTCTTCTCAGTTCCCAGGTAAGTAACAGTGAGCACAACAGCCTCTTCCAGGCCTTCAGGGGAGGCTGGGCTGTCTTCCCATTTCTCGCCTCC
>NW_006460058.1:0-228 GCF_000325575.1 Pteropus alecto | reverse complement strand
TGCAGATGCCAGGTCCCCGGGAGTAACGTAGATTCACTGTGGCGATGGGGGCGCCGCGCTGCGCTGCGCGCTCGGGTTTCAGCCACAGAGTTGCAGCTCTGTGGTTTTGCACATCCACAGGCTTCGCCGTGCTGTTGCTCAGTGTTGTTTTCTTCTTGCATTGCTTAAGTAAGGATTTGAAAAGGAACTTTTATGCTACCATAGTGAGTGGAAAAATCTGGATCACTT
>NW_006460057.1:0-228 GCF_000325575.1 Pteropus alecto | reverse complement strand
ATAGTGAAATAGATTGAAAAACCGGTCTCCCCACCATAGGGTAAACATTGAAATGGGGCATTTCAGATGGCGTTTTGGTCCCTCTGCCCTTCGCGGCCCAATCTGGGTCTCTTTCTTTTTCTCGGATTTCTCTGCTTTTCTTCTTTCAACTTCCAGAACCTCTGAGCTGGGGAGTCTGCCGCCCCCCAGGCTCTCGTCAAGGCGGGGGGTGGCCATGCCTCCACGCGA
>NW_006460056.1:0-228 GCF_000325575.1 Pteropus alecto | reverse complement strand
GTATCCTGCCACTTCTCCCCACTGATTGGGAACTTCCCTCTGTCTCAGTTTTCCTGTCTGTAAAATAATGATAATTCTTGCCTTTGAGAGCCTTTGGAAGATTTAAGTGAGATGACGGGTGCTAAGAGCCTGGCACAGCGTAAACCTTCCAGGATAACCCCTGTTGTAATGAGAAGGCCTGGCTTCCAAGTCTCTGGGCTCATCATACTCCTGATCCCATTTTTTTTT
>NW_006460055.1:0-228 GCF_000325575.1 Pteropus alecto | reverse complement strand
TTGTCCTCACTCCCCGGCCCTTCTCGACGCCGAGGAGATCAAAACGCTCGGCCTGGGGATTTCTGGGATACCGTCCGTAAGAGCAGGCGGACCCCTGGACACCTGTGCACATCGGCGCGGGGGTCTCGGTGACCAGGTTCAATGGCCTCTGTACGCGGAGACGGATTCACAACTAAGGAACAGGAAACGCGCAGGGCCAGCCTTCTTTACATAAAGGGACATTTTCTT
>NW_006460054.1:0-228 GCF_000325575.1 Pteropus alecto | reverse complement strand
GTCTCTACCCACTAGATGCCAGTAGCACTTCCGGTAATGATCATCAAAAATGTCTCCAGATGTTGCCACATGTCCTGGGGCGGGGGTGGGGGGGATGCCCCTCATTTGAGAATTACTGCTGTATATTTTAAAACAATGTCATATGTACATGGTGTTTATTATTCCAGAAGTCTAAGAACACGTCGACTCGTGTGTTTGCAGTGTTGGGCTTATTGGTATCGGGTGAAT
>NW_006460053.1:0-228 GCF_000325575.1 Pteropus alecto | reverse complement strand
CCCTCCTGCTCTCACCCACCATTACACACACACGCACGTGCACACGCACACGCACACACATGCACGCATGCACACATGCACATACACACAGAGACACACATGCACGCACGCACATGCACACGCGCACACACGCGCACACACAGATACACATGCACGCGCATGCACATACACACGTGCTGGGCACACACATGCACACACACGCACGCGCACATGCACACACGCGCAGCA
>NW_006460052.1:0-228 GCF_000325575.1 Pteropus alecto | reverse complement strand
AAGTATTAGGTACAGATTATCTGGGTAGATTATTTTACCTTTCCATATGTATTTTTGTAAACCACAGTATTATCTTTATATATCTAATAATAGTAATGTTTTGTCAATAAGTGTCTCAATTGTCCATTGTAGCCTTAATCATTTTCCTAAGTACTTTTTCCACTTTGTACCCAAACCTTTTGCTTTCCAAATTATTTCCAAACCTTTACCTTCCAAATCCATATAAGT
>NW_006460051.1:0-228 GCF_000325575.1 Pteropus alecto | reverse complement strand
ACTGACCTCTCACACTAGAGCACAGAAGAGCCCCTCGATCGTGTTGGATGCGCTCTGTTCTAGTACAGTTTGTTGATGGACACCGAAGTGTGAGTCGCGTGTACTTTTCACAAAATAGTCTCTCTTTCTCGACCGTTGAAAAATACAAACTAAGATTTCTTACTTCGTGACACAGAACAGACCAGGGCAGGGTGACAGTCCCAGAAAGTGTCGATCGAGAACTCGCCG
>NW_006460050.1:0-228 GCF_000325575.1 Pteropus alecto | reverse complement strand
TTCGGATCCGCCTTAATAAAACCGCGTGCACACGTGCGCTCAGTTACTGTGGGAGAGAAAAGCCACGTTTCTTCCAGAGACTGATCTCGACGTGGGGAAATCATTTAAAGTCGTATCAGCTCAGTGGTCCCCAGAGCGGGATGGTGGGGGCGCGAGCTGACACCACGCCCTGGAAGCGTGGCTGGTTCGTCGAGCTCACGTCCCTGTCGGTCCCTGGCTGGTGTCCCC
>NW_006460049.1:0-228 GCF_000325575.1 Pteropus alecto | reverse complement strand
ACTAACCCATGGCCTTAGGGCCCTGGTGGAAATCTCCCACAGTGGGGACGGGGAAATGGCAGTCGCCACCAGGATTCTGCCCCCGCATCTCCTCTAAGTCCCCCGAGGAGCGAGAGCCTTAAAATGCGGGAGGAAGAGCGACAGGAACACCTGTGCTCCTGTAGGGCCGCGGTGGGAGCAGTGCGGGGGAGATGGGAATGCACGCTGGGCCAGCGTGACGCGTAGAGC
>NW_006460048.1:0-228 GCF_000325575.1 Pteropus alecto | reverse complement strand
CATATAGGTTGGAAAGACTTCTCCTATACACTTTTCTAACTTGCCTACCTTTTTTTCCCTCTTTTTCTCTTAGCATATATTTTATTAACTTATCAATCATTTTAATATCTTGCTTCAGCTGTGTTTAATTTGCTATTTTACACAGCTACAGGGCTTTTTATTTCAGTTGTTTCTTCTTTAATTCTATAATGGTATTTGTTTTATAAATTCAAATTTTATGTTTAAATT
>NW_006460047.1:0-228 GCF_000325575.1 Pteropus alecto | reverse complement strand
AGGTAAGCGAAGTGATCGCACCACATCTTGGTGTCCGAGGCGAGGGGCTGCTTGTCCCCGGCTCCCTCTGAGAATGACAGAGGACCAGTGTAGGCTCTGATGCTTTACTTTGCCCTCCGGGCCAGTCAGGGAAATCGAATGAAGGTTTGATTATTTTTGCTATTCACAGTCCTACCTGCTGCTAAGAGATCACGTGAGTTTTTTTGTATTTAAGCACAAAATTAAACT
>NW_006460046.1:0-228 GCF_000325575.1 Pteropus alecto | reverse complement strand
TGGCTCAGACTCCCCTGGCCCAGCCCCACCCTGTGTGCCCAGCTTTACCTAGACTCACCCCACCCCGTCCTCTCCATTCTCTGACCAGACTGGCCGCTGCCTCCCTGAGCCACCTCATTTTCTCTCCCCAGTAGGCCCAGGGCATGAGCAGCACAGGGAGAGACTGCTCCTCATTTCCACTAAGAATTAACAGGACAAGTTAGCTCTAAGTTGTAGCAGGAGAGAGAA
>NW_006460045.1:0-228 GCF_000325575.1 Pteropus alecto | reverse complement strand
CTAGTCTAAGTCTTAAAATAAAACTTTCTCCCATCATACTTCCATAACTCTTCAAATTATCATCACTGCCTCCCCCCTCCCCCTTCTTTTTCTCTTCATTGCCAGCTTTTGGAGAAATGAATCCATACTCATCACCTCCACTAATTCATTGCCTTCCTTTCTTGCAATTATGAGGTCTCTTTCATGATTTCCTAAAGATCAAATGAAATAGCTTCTACAATCAATTTA
>NW_006460044.1:0-228 GCF_000325575.1 Pteropus alecto | reverse complement strand
AGCATGCAGCATTTGTTTTAATCCAAGGAAAAGGAGAATTTTACTGGGAGCATGAGTTCATCTACGGATTAGAGGAAGTCCTAAGGACTGGTAGGAATGGGGGTTACTCAAAGTGCTTGGGCTGATGGATGTTTATATCAATGTTTATCCATATTGATAGGAGCGTGTACAAAGTGACCATGGGAGGAGAGGCGGAGGCTATGTCTGGGCCTAACAGTATGACCCTGG
>NW_006460043.1:0-228 GCF_000325575.1 Pteropus alecto | reverse complement strand
GGTGGCTCTGCACATCCTGGGCCACAGGACAAGGTCCCGGGGTCCTTCCGAAGTGGACATGGCGTTCTCGTTCCCGTCCTCCAGACATCGAGGCTTAGACACTGCATGTGTGGGTGACAGTCAGGGCCAGTTGGTGGCCTGAGAGGGAGCCACCTGCGCTCAGTGTCTTCCCGGGGCTTGGGCTGCGTGGGGTGTGTGTGCGTGAGCATGTAAGTGTGTGCGTGTGAT
>NW_006460042.1:0-228 GCF_000325575.1 Pteropus alecto | reverse complement strand
TTTTGTTATTTTGTAGTATAGCTTTATTAGTAGTACCAAGGAATAAATAGTATCCTAATCACGAGACATCTCAACATTTGCCTGAATGATATAATCAAAAGTCAAAATTTAAAGTACTTTTCTCACTAAATGAGTATCGATTTCATACTATCATAAAGTCAAAAAATCATAAATCAAATCATCGTAAGTAGAAGACCATTTGTGTGTGTGTGTGTGTGTGTGTGTGTG
>NW_006460041.1:0-228 GCF_000325575.1 Pteropus alecto | reverse complement strand
GCCAGGTACTGGCCACCACGAGGACATCACATCCGTGGCCCCGTGTCATCGTCCCCACCCTCCAACGAGTCCCGTGTCACTGTGCTTCCCGCTGTGATGGGGAAACATTTCGGGGAAGAGAGCCGATCTCACACAGCTGGCACGCGGGAGCGAGGACTGGAGCCTTCGTCCTCTGCGCCGCCCACTCCGGGTCTCCTGGGAGCTGGACGGCCGCCCACGGCGCCTGCG
>NW_006460040.1:0-228 GCF_000325575.1 Pteropus alecto | reverse complement strand
AGTGTCTCGTGAACTCAGGTGATACGTGAAGAATACAGTTAAACTTTGAGAGAAAAATGATTATCTTAAAAAAAATAGACACTTAAAATTGAAAAAAAAAAACCTAGGTATACTGTTTCTTCTTTTGAACTAAGTAAATCACATGAAGTAGATTACATCCTCCAAATTACTTAACAGTAATGACAACAGATATCATTTTTGAAGGCTTCTTATGAACTATGTTTGCCC
>NW_006460039.1:0-228 GCF_000325575.1 Pteropus alecto | reverse complement strand
GGAAAGACTCTTAGAGGAGGAGACATCATAGCTGGGCCCTATCAAGTGACCCAGGGGAGGGTATTCCAACCAGAGGGTACAGCTCATACGAAGGCCTTGAGCCAGGAACAAGCTCCGAAGATGAAAAAGGGTTCAAAAGATGAGAGAGATGGGGGTGGGGAGGGCATGGCCGGGTCACCGGGGGCCTTGCAAGGCCTGCTTCACAGCCTGGATTATCTAAGGGCGAAG
>NW_006460038.1:0-228 GCF_000325575.1 Pteropus alecto | reverse complement strand
CCTTACATCGCCTTCCGGTATTCTGGGCTTGGATGTGCTTGACTGGGGAGCATTTTAGGCCGAGAGTTGCGGGTGCCTCCCTAGCCACGCCGTGGTGTCTCCTGTTTGTCTGCTCTAGGCTAAGTGCTGCAGGAACAGGACACGGACCTTGCCATTAACCACCCAGTGACCTTCAAGCACGCGATTACTTTTCCAAGGTCCCCTGCAGCCTCAGCCATCCAGCAATCC
>NW_006460037.1:0-228 GCF_000325575.1 Pteropus alecto | reverse complement strand
TGAAGAAGCACAACTCCACCTGTCACAGAGGTCTAGATAGCAGCTGTGCTTCCAGGCAGCTTCCACAGGAGGTCCTTTTCACTAGTTTCCAGACGTAATCTGTTGACATGACTTTAAAGTCTCTGAGGAAAACACGTTAGAAGCAATGTGAAAGTAAAACCGTGAGAAGGTGGTCAAATGTGCAGTCCCCCAGGCAGTGGACTTAAGGCCACACCCAGGGATTTCCAG
>NW_006460036.1:0-228 GCF_000325575.1 Pteropus alecto | reverse complement strand
GTCAATCTTGCCCTAGCTCTTGGAGTCGTTTTTTTTGTTGTTTGTTTGTTTTTTTGAACTCTTGTGATTATTTAAGCGCCTGATTTATTCTTGCTAGGTCCCAGTTGTTGAGGGTATGCCAAGATCTGTTAGGTTCTGAAGGGAGGGATCTCAGTCAGCACCTAGTTTGGGGCTGAATGGAAGTCAGATGCTAAGGTTATAGTTTTCAAAGTATGCTCATGTATGCAC
>NW_006460035.1:0-228 GCF_000325575.1 Pteropus alecto | reverse complement strand
GTTATATCTGTTTCCAACCAGTGTTTCCAACCAGCAAGCCCATCATAGAGTCCAGGAAAAAATGATCTTTGATAAAAGAGACATCTACCTCAAGACTTTGGATTCTCTTTCTTGCACAGTGGCAGATTTCAGTGCAACTTCTCCTCTAAGTAATAATTATATATGAAAGATTTTTCAGAGCCACACACTGACAGGCATTAAAAAGCTATTAAAAAATAATCAGCAAAA
>NW_006460034.1:0-228 GCF_000325575.1 Pteropus alecto | reverse complement strand
CCAAGCAGCAGCCGAGCACCACTGGCTCAGTGGCATGGGAGTAGGGCCACCCTGAGGCCACACGGGTCTCTCTAAGTTGCTTGAGGAAGAGCATGTTGTCCCGTGTAAATACTGATGTCCCCCAATGAGGCCCGGGCGGTGTGAGGGAGCAAAGCGCAGGGCGGGCGTGTTCGGAGTGATCGATTACTTGATAGGTTTGCCATCGGCTGCCACGGTGTGGCCACCTCC
>NW_006460033.1:0-228 GCF_000325575.1 Pteropus alecto | reverse complement strand
ATAAATCACAGCGTCACGGTAGGGTTGCCCCAGCTTGTGGCTCCGTGAGTTTTATGACGTCAGTGTCACGTGGGGAAAAAAACATGGCAATTGGTTTCTCAAAAACTGAAGAATGAGGGATCTGGCCCAGATCAGAGAGGAGACTGGAGCCGCAGTGACGTCCCTGAGCGTCCCTGGAGGATGGTCGTGGTGTGAGTGTGCCACACTGTCCCCGCTGTGCCTCGTGAG
>NW_006460032.1:0-228 GCF_000325575.1 Pteropus alecto | reverse complement strand
TGCTGAGCACCAGAGTCGAGAGCTGTCACTCGCCGAGGGGAGCGACGTGGGAACACAGGGCCGCCACCGGGAAAGCCACCAAACCCAGAGCGGCTCGCACAGCCCACCCACGCAAAGCGACTCACGCAGTGCGCAGAAGCCCCGCTCGCCCGGGTGAATCGCCGTTCTCCAGGCGGAGGGTCCGTGAGGGGCACGGTGCACCCACTGCTGCTGATGTCCAGGGAGCCA
>NW_006460031.1:0-228 GCF_000325575.1 Pteropus alecto | reverse complement strand
GAAAAGCGATCGTCCCACCGGCCGGGAGAACGGGCCGGGCTCCCTGTCCCAGGCGGCAGGAGGGCCCAACGGCTCTGCAGAGTAAATGGCTTGTTCAAGGTCACGGGGCCAAGCCCTAGTGGGGCCCAGGTTTGAACACAGGGCTTTGGGGCCCGTGTCCTGGATCCCCGCCTCTCTTCTTACACAGAAGTTCTAGAAAACCATCTTCACGGTGCCTGCCCTGTCAGC
>NW_006460030.1:0-228 GCF_000325575.1 Pteropus alecto | reverse complement strand
TGGGCTGGGACCCCTCACTCGTCCAAAGGGACCTCTGCAGCTGAGTATCCCTCTTGATGCTAAACCATCACATGTGTGTGTGGGGCCAGCATGTTTCACATCTCCACCTCTCTTCACAGTCTCTACATTGCTTCTTTATATCCTTAGTTGCAGGACTTCTGTTCAGCTAGTCTTCATATGGTTCTCCAGGTTTTTTGCTCTTTAATTTAGTTGTAATTTTAATTTGGT
>NW_006460029.1:0-228 GCF_000325575.1 Pteropus alecto | reverse complement strand
ATAAAGGAAAGCGAATGCGTAAATTGTCCTGTGGGAGTACTGCCATGTCCACACTTTTCCTGTCATGTACTTCTGTATTAGTCAGCTAATAATAACAGAAACAAAGCACCGAAGACTGGGAGGCTTAAGCTGAGGACGAGATATTCATTTTCTCACAGTTCTGGAGGCTGGAAGCTCTGAGATTAAGGTGTTCGCAGGGATGGCTTCTTCTGAGGCCTCTCTCCTTGG
>NW_006460028.1:0-228 GCF_000325575.1 Pteropus alecto | reverse complement strand
TTTCTGATCAATTTAATCTATTTAAATATTTGTCCAAATTTTTCCCCTTTGGAGACAGATTATTATTTATACCTGTCTTTTACAACATGGATTCTCAATGCTACAATTTTTATAGAATCATGGTCAAACATTTCCTATAAAGGAAAACTGTAGCAATTATAGTAGGATTAAAATAAAATTTGCTCAGTATTCCCTTTGTGCTGGGTGCTGTGTTAAATGCTTTTCTTG
>NW_006460027.1:0-228 GCF_000325575.1 Pteropus alecto | reverse complement strand
TACCCTTCCTCCTCCCTAAGGCTGAAGGACAAGTGGAAGAAGCATAATTATCAAGTCACCAGAGCCAGGGGTGGGTGCTCAGTAAGAGCTGGGACCAAATTACCTCTAACGTATCTTCCTGCAGCATATCATAAGTTAGGGTACAATCTAAGAATCTCAGTGACAAATACAGCACATATGACATCGCTGTGAGGTTTAATTCATATAATGTACTCAGGATATAACCTT
>NW_006460026.1:0-228 GCF_000325575.1 Pteropus alecto | reverse complement strand
AAGGGAAATTTGAAGGTTTCGGAAATTTTCAACACCAGAAGCAGCGCTGTACTCCCTTCACCCCCTGCCCCCCAGTAAGTGTTCACCAAGTATTTACAGAAATCTGTTTTCCAACACGCTGCCTTACGTGTGTAGGCCTTCCTCTTTGCTGTGGGAGGTATAGGTGCCCACATATTCTAAGAAGCTCCATCACTAGTTTGCAGGAAGCAAACAGCCACTGCATGTTTT
>NW_006460025.1:0-228 GCF_000325575.1 Pteropus alecto | reverse complement strand
AGCCTCTCGCTCTCCCCTCCCCTCCGCTGTGGCCCCACATCGGCCCCTGTTTATTGTCACCCACCCTCGACCGTCACCCCCATTTCCTGCAGACACGGCGGCGTCCCCCAGGAGGTTCGAGCCCAGACGTGGAGGGCGAGGCTCAGCGTGCCCTGGGCCTGACCCAGGGTCTCTGGAGGCACAGGGCAGAGGACGGCGATGAGACACTGGACACTGGACACTGGACAC
>NW_006460024.1:0-228 GCF_000325575.1 Pteropus alecto | reverse complement strand
GACTCTTGACATTCCATTTAAATTTTTGGATCAGCCTTTCCATTTCTGCAAAAATGGCTTTTGAGAATTTCATAGGGATTGCACTGAATCTATAGGTAGTTGAGATGAGTATTGCCAAAGTTTATAAATGACTGTGCTTTCACAGTCATCACTTGATCCTCACACTGACCTTGTGAAGTTAGTGTTACAAACTGTGTGTTTCCCATGCTACACATGAGGAAATCAAGG
>NW_006460023.1:0-228 GCF_000325575.1 Pteropus alecto | reverse complement strand
TTATATCTATTATAGTATATAGTATACAATATACAGTATATATTATATATTACACATTGCACATTACATTCTACATTCTATATTCCATATTCTATTCTATATTCTATAGATCTATCTATCTATCTGTATATCTATATGTTGACATATAGAGATATATATTTTACATTGTCCTTATCCAATCGCTTATTGATGGCACTTAGATTGATTCCATATCTTGGCTATTGTAAA
>NW_006460022.1:0-228 GCF_000325575.1 Pteropus alecto | reverse complement strand
GATCCTACACCATTTTTTCTATATTTGGTAATTAATAGTTAACCTAGGCAAGAAAACTAAGAAATCTGCCGAGAACAATCCTGCAGTCGCAGGGTGGGCACCCTGTCCCCCAGCCTGTCTGTCGCAGGAGCCCCAGTGCCCGGGTTATTCCCGCAGGAGCTCGGCTCTTCATGCTTGGGCCGCCTCCTGGTCATTCCTGCCCCGAGCTTCTGCTGCAGCTGCAGTTCT
>NW_006460021.1:0-228 GCF_000325575.1 Pteropus alecto | reverse complement strand
CACCGCTGACTTCCTCCAGCCATCGCCTCGATCCAATGACTTTCCAAACGTTTGGTCCATTCAATCGCTAGGGTTAATGTTATGATTATGGCGATATGATATATTGTGATTATGTCAACATTTATTGCTGAACCAGCTGGTATTTCAGAATTATGTTTTCTCTTACCCTTTGTTTTCTTTTGGGTTTCGTTTTGTTTTGTTTTTACCGGAGTTAATAGTTGATGGTTT
>NW_006460020.1:0-228 GCF_000325575.1 Pteropus alecto | reverse complement strand
AGCTCAGCTTTCCTTGCTGCTTGACCCACGCGGGAAGAGGCAGTTTCTGTGGCTTCGAGAGGCCAGCGGGGGACCGTGAACACGCAGCTCCCATTCTGCCAGCTCATGGCGTTCTCCCGGTCACCCCGTACCCAGGGCCCTACTTCACCCCAGAGTCGGGGTTCGGTGGTGTTTTCCTCACTCACCCCGGGCCGTGGGAACCGCGGGTCGTCCTGCTTGGTGGTCAGA
>NW_006460019.1:0-228 GCF_000325575.1 Pteropus alecto | reverse complement strand
TAAAATATGATCCTATTTTGTCTATTTCTACATGTATTTTCTTCTATCTTTATATGTATGTGGAGATACTTTAGCATCTTTTCATGTACTCATTGGTCATCCGTATACTTTCTTCCTTGAACTGTCTTTTCAAACATTCTATTCAGTTTTTAAGTTAATTAATTATCTTCTTATAACTGAATGGTAAAGGAAGGTAATTTATATAGTCAGGATACTAGTCTCTTCTCA
>NW_006460018.1:0-228 GCF_000325575.1 Pteropus alecto | reverse complement strand
CCGTGCTGCATCCGATCTTGTCAACTCAGGTGAGACTAGGATTCGTATCCTGGTCTTTGTGCTCCCCCGAGTGTCCCTCTACAATGGGCCGGAAGGCAGACCCCATTCTTCCACCAGGACGGGCTACAGGACCGGGCCGGACCAGTCTTAATACCCCTTCTGGTAGGACTCGGAATAGCAGGCTCTGCGGCTGTAGGTACCACTGCTCTCGTCAAGGGAGAACATGAA
>NW_006460017.1:0-228 GCF_000325575.1 Pteropus alecto | reverse complement strand
GGGGATCTCATAACCAGGCCTGAGAGCCGAGTGCACAACCCAAAAGCTCCACACGCCCGCAAAGCCGCCGGCAACACCACACACCCTCAGGCTGAGCCATGGCGCGGAAGGGGTCTAGGGAGAGGCGGCCGCGTGCCCCCATCCCGACACCCCAGGTCCGAAGAGCTGTCAAAGGGACGTCCTCGCAGCTGCCGACCTTTCCTCGGATGACCGGAAAGGGCTGCCCAG
>NW_006460016.1:0-228 GCF_000325575.1 Pteropus alecto | reverse complement strand
CGTGACTGCGTCCTTCCGAGACGAGATGAAGACAGGCACGCAGAGGGCTGACCCGGTGGGACACGGGGAGCAGACGCCTGGTCCCGGACTCTGGCCCCGGGGACCGCAAGAGAGCGGCCATCTGCTGTCTGAGCCACCTGGTCCGCGGTGCTTTGCGATGGTGGCCCGAGCCGACCCGTTGTGTTAGGGGGGCTCCACTGGGGACCCCAGGCCCCCCTCTCCCCGGCA
>NW_006460015.1:0-228 GCF_000325575.1 Pteropus alecto | reverse complement strand
TTGTCTTTTTGATAACAGTCATTCTAACAGGTGTGGGTTGAATTCTCATTTTAGTTTTGATTTGCATGTTTTTGATAATTAGTAATGTTGAGCATCTTTTCATATACCTGTTGGCTGTTTCTATGTCTTTGGAAAAATGTCTATTTAGATTTTCTGCCCTTTTTTTAATTGAATTTTTTGTGGTTTTGCTATGTAGTTGTATGAGTTCTTTATATATTTTGGATATTA
>NW_006460014.1:0-228 GCF_000325575.1 Pteropus alecto | reverse complement strand
GGGCCTGAGCAGGGCACGGGTCACGCATTCTCAGTAAAACCAAAATGGCACTTGGATATCAGCGAGTGGGTACGTTTCGCGGGTGGCCATCACAGTGGAGGGGATGCAAGCTGTCGCTTGACTTTAAATTACAAGTCCAAAGGCATCAGCCACAAGGGACCGGAGCCAACACTGGTGGCCCAGGAGGCTTTGACGGGCAGATGCCCTAAGACAAGGCCTCCTGGCTGG
>NW_006460013.1:0-228 GCF_000325575.1 Pteropus alecto | reverse complement strand
TGGGTCTGGCCCACAAAACCCTGTAAAACCTTTTTCCCTGTGGTTTGTCTGGAAGGGGAGTCTCTGAGGATCTGGAGGGATCCCGAGATTAGAGAAACTTAGAGCAGAGCCTCTCTCTCCTTATGTCCCCAACTGACCCATATTACAGTGGGACATAAAAATAAATCTTTATTGTGTTAAGCTAGTGAGAATTGGAGGTTGTTAATCATAACAGTGGACTTACCTATC
>NW_006460012.1:0-228 GCF_000325575.1 Pteropus alecto | reverse complement strand
TCACGAAATGTAATTATTGCTATTACAATTCTCTAATTAGCATAACTAAGAGATAAGTGAGCTCACAAAGTCAGGGACATCCTTAAGGTCCCTGCTAAAATAGGTTAACCAATGGGATTCTGCCTGCGATTTAAACCCATTAAGGAGGCAGCTACTAAGGGATGAGCTGGGGTGTCGCATACATGGTGGGGGGTGGGGGGGGGCAGGAACCCACACCCACAGGGAGGC
>NW_006460011.1:0-228 GCF_000325575.1 Pteropus alecto | reverse complement strand
CGTCCTCGTCCTCGTCCTCGGAAAGGCCTGCTTGCAAGGTGGCCCCTGCTGGAGTCCGGGAACCGGAAACGCTCGCCACTCGCAGTACGGACGAGAGGGTCCCTGTCTGCACACGTGTGCTTCACGCAGACGCCCGCTCTCCTGGGGAGTCCGCAATTTTGGGACACGTCACAGGCAGCAGTGACGCGTGACTGGCCCTGACGAAACCCCTGAGTGCTGAGTCTCAAC
>NW_006460010.1:0-228 GCF_000325575.1 Pteropus alecto | reverse complement strand
TGACAGTGAACTTCATGCCTAGTTGCAGTGTCTACTGCTCAGTGTCTACTACTCAGTGTCGCTGCAGTCTACTGCTCAGCTGCTCTATCCATCCTCAATAAAGGGAACCAGAAGTCAGCAACCTGCCTCTGTTCAGCCTTGTCATGAACCAACAAGCCAAGGACTTTGTTTTAAAAAGACCAGTTGCTTTTCTTTATAATACTTTGAGGCTTTTGCCTTGCCACCACC
>NW_006460009.1:0-228 GCF_000325575.1 Pteropus alecto | reverse complement strand
ATAAAAAATAATAATAGCAAAAAAACCTAAAATGTGTTTTAATACTTTGTAGTGTTACAGGCTGAATCCATCTGAGATAGAAAGATATATTGTTGGATAAACTTTCTGAAAAGCACCTGGGAGGGAGGCTGAACCCTCAGGACCTAGTGCTGGCACCACTGTTTCCCAAAACGAGGATAAGTATTTTGTATAACAGAAGGCAAAAAAATTGGAGCTCCTGGAAGAAAT
>NW_006460008.1:0-228 GCF_000325575.1 Pteropus alecto | reverse complement strand
ATAGAATTTTTCTGAGAATTATATATATAATTGTTTATATAATTGTTAAGCACCTACTATAGTATCTGGCATGGAATAAATAGTTAATAGTTAATAAAAGTAGTAGTAACTAACAGCAGAGTAATAATAAGTAATAATTCTGTTGTTGATACATACAAAAAAAAAACAAACAAAAACAATAAACCATACAAAAAAACAAAAACAATAAACCATCCTCCTAATTCTACT
>NW_006460007.1:0-228 GCF_000325575.1 Pteropus alecto | reverse complement strand
AGAGAACATGAGAGAAGCCTGGAAATTCTTAGCATTCTGCCTAGTGTTTGGTACGCATCCAACAAATGGTAGCTAATAATAACATTAATAATGTAAATAACGAAACATGAATTTTATATGATACTGCTATTATTTCAAAGCGGTGGACTTAGAGGAAAAACACAATCTTTAGGGACAAGAGTTCAAATCTTGTTGCTGCTACTGACCACCTTGGACAGGCTATCTTAT
>NW_006460006.1:0-228 GCF_000325575.1 Pteropus alecto | reverse complement strand
GAGGGGTTGGGGGTGGGAGATGGAGACAGCTTCCTGAAAGAAGGACACTTGCGTTAGGTCATGGAAGGTCTCTACAAGTGAGCCAGCAGGAGAGGGTGGGAAGGGCAACCCTCACAGAGCCCTACATGGGAAAGGCCTGGAGATTGGAAGGTGTGTATGCGGTCTGCTTCCAAAGCTCCTCTTACCATACCATGTGGCTTCTCTAACTTCTAGAAACATCACTGACCA
>NW_006460005.1:0-228 GCF_000325575.1 Pteropus alecto | reverse complement strand
AATCTGATGTTCACTATCTCCAAGTGGTTTCCACCTAAACATAGTGGAAGCAGAGACAGTAATTTGTTACATGACTTTGACTTCTGCTGTCCCCAACACTTGTTTTACATTCTTCTATAAATAAAAGATGTCTATCAATCGCAGTGCATGGATAATCATTCATATTTGAAAGTTGCTCAAGAAGAAACTTGTACTAAACAAGCATATGGAAAAAATGATATTGGGATT
>NW_006460004.1:0-228 GCF_000325575.1 Pteropus alecto | reverse complement strand
AACAATAGTGATGTCTTTAACCCCCAGGCTTCCGTTCCTTACCACCTGACCCCTGCCCATCCCAGTGTCCTCTCTATAATTTTTGGCACCTCTTCCTCCCATGCCTGGTCACCCAGGACCATCAGAGAGACGTAGGGGGTCACTGCCCTTAGGTCAAAAGGCAGTTACCTAAGCTGAGTCCTTAGACCCATTAAGTCACTTCTGCCCCAGTTTCAGCGTAGACAAAAG
>NW_006460003.1:0-227 GCF_000325575.1 Pteropus alecto | reverse complement strand
TGCCGCTTAACATAACAATGTATTAAGGACTCATGGAAATGGGTTTTATAAATGAATTGTAGTACATCCCTAAAATAGAATCACATGACCACTGAAGGTGCTATAGATAATAGAAGTATGTTGATGAGCAAAGGTGTGCTCTGGTAGATCAGAAATGGAGAAAAATTGGTTTCATTGCATATACACACAGACCGACCTGATGTTAGCCAAAAATATGTGGAAAATAA
>NW_006460002.1:0-228 GCF_000325575.1 Pteropus alecto | reverse complement strand
TCAGTTATAGAGTGACAGAAACAAGGTTATGTTGTCCGGTAGTAAAATTTTTTATCATATGTAGATTAATCTGGAATTTGGGACATAATTTTTAAAATTATATTTTAATATGTAATTTCTATTCTTGTGCAACATAAATATGCACACACATCGAGACAGCTTAATTTTGTCCCCTATCTCTAAGAGTTGCACATTATAGAGTTCTTCGCATTCTTCTGTGGCTTTAGC
>NW_006460001.1:0-228 GCF_000325575.1 Pteropus alecto | reverse complement strand
TCCTACTTGTGATGAACAGTTGGAAGGAGGTGTACTGGCTCATACAATGTCTTTGGCACTCAAGAGATTTAGAAGAAATAACAATTATAAAAACTGTGGAATCAGGTGGCTGTTTCTAAGCTGTTTTATTAAAAAGGAAAAGCGACAGGGTCAGATCTGTTAATCAACGATTTAAAGCAATGTGTGAGAGCCGTCAGGCGTTCTTAAGAGTATTTAGAGACCTTTAAA
>NW_006460000.1:0-228 GCF_000325575.1 Pteropus alecto | reverse complement strand
CCCTTGAGCTTTGTTCTGTTCTTTCATTTTGGAAATGTTTCTTTGTGTCCCCATTTCGGCCGCCTCTCTGTATTTGTTTCTATGCCTTAGGTGGAGCTGTTATGTTTCCTGGTTTTAGTAGAGTGGCTATATGTGGTAAGTGTCCTGTGGGGCTCAGTAGCACAGCCTCCTTGGTCACTTGAGCTGGTTGCTTCAGGTGTGTCCCTTGTGTGGGTTATGCGTGCCATC
>NW_006459999.1:0-228 GCF_000325575.1 Pteropus alecto | reverse complement strand
GGTATTCAGTATAGAAAAAATATAGTATATATATATATATAGGATTGGGTATTATCCGAGCTTTCGGGCATCCACTGGGGGTCTTGGGACATATCCTTGAGGATAAGAGGGGACTACTGTATGTACATACACATCTCATTATAGCCTCTTTCGAACACTGTGAGATAGGCCTTATTGCTGCAGCTCAATTCAAAGAAGAGGAAACTGAGGCCAGAGTTGAATACCTTG
>NW_006459998.1:0-228 GCF_000325575.1 Pteropus alecto | reverse complement strand
CTTCTAGAAACGCTGCTCCATTTTACCACCTAGACACCTCTGTCTCTTGTAGATTGAGGTAAGAGTCACTAATATTTGTTTCCGTGTCAGGCTTACTTCTTTTTGGATGGCACTTTTCAATTTTATCCTGATTGGTTCATTGGCCCTTTTACTAGACTTCAATGCACAATAAGGGAAATATAACATGCTAGCTTTGTTTGACATTATGTCCAGTATCCCTAAAAAAGC
>NW_006459997.1:0-228 GCF_000325575.1 Pteropus alecto | reverse complement strand
TTATGGCTGTTTTCCAAATCTGATTTAGTTATCAACATGAATAATTTAAATGGGAAACACAGAACAAAATGGAATACCATTTTTCTCTTTTTCTGAAATGCATTTACTTTTAGACCTAGAACACAATTTTTATAAAGCCTTTTTTCTCTGAGCAGTAATCTGATCTGTAGCTATTCCAACCATTGAAGACATATGTAGATTAATATTTCTAAATGTCAAACAATTTTT
>NW_006459996.1:0-228 GCF_000325575.1 Pteropus alecto | reverse complement strand
CTGGCGATTCCGTCCTTGCTGTCATTTCTGGGTCTGCGTCTCCCGACGTATTTTTTCTCGGTCGTATTTTGCTGCTTCTTGGCAGAGCAGTGATTTTTGATGGGATTCGGATGCTGGACACTGTGTTTTTACTCTCTTATTCTCTGAATCTCATCCAGACTGTTCCGCTCGCTCTGGAACGCAGCTCCGTTGCCTGTGGTTTGCTTTGATCTTTGGGTGGCTCGTTTT
>NW_006459995.1:0-228 GCF_000325575.1 Pteropus alecto | reverse complement strand
TACGACGTCGATGGAAATAATTGCATTAAGCTAAATATAGGGCAAAAAATACACTAGTGGGTCGCTTTCACGCGGACAACCTAGCTCTGCGTTTATCACGACCTAAGCTGAGGTTTGGAGGATGTGGTTGGGATTGAAAATCATTTACACATCCATCTTCTTAAAAGGTAGTCTTCCTGAGTGAAAAAAGTTGACTGAACTTGGATTTCTATCCTTGACTAAATCATC
>NW_006459994.1:0-228 GCF_000325575.1 Pteropus alecto | reverse complement strand
GAAACACAGACATCCGAAATATACGGGGGCATGAGGGGCAACTTCGAGAGGGTGATTGAAACGTAGATGGAATATCGCCCGGGCAGCTCAAATCATGGACCCAAAACTACCTCTGTCGGCTCGGGCAGACCATAAAATCGAAACACCGAGGGAGAATTCAATCGCAGAACAATGTTTCTACTGTGAGCCATCAAAATTTAAAGACACAGAACAATCGCATATGTTGAT
>NW_006459993.1:0-228 GCF_000325575.1 Pteropus alecto | reverse complement strand
CAGATTAAGACAACAAAAGGAAATCAGTATACACAGACTCCACACCTGTATAATGGCTATAATGTATGGAGAAGTCAGTATACACAGACTAGGGCCAAGTGATGGTGAGGATGCAGATAAATGGATTTTTTAAATACATTGCGATAGTGACATAAAATGGAAAAGCAACTTTGGAAAATAATTTGGCAGTTTTGTAAAAGCAACAAGAGTAAAAACAACAACAATAAG
>NW_006459992.1:0-228 GCF_000325575.1 Pteropus alecto | reverse complement strand
TTTAGTCCTTTCCCTAAGTATCGCATTAGATGTAGATTTTTTAATAGATGCCCTTTATCTAGTTGAAGAAGTTTCCTTCTGTTCATAGTTTAAGAGGGGTTTGTTTGTTTTGTTTTTAATGTATAGGTGTGGGATGTTTTTGCTGTATTGAAATTATCGTGTACTTTTTCATTTTTTATTCTGTTAATATGGTATATTATTTATTTGCAGATGTTAAACCAACCTCAC
>NW_006459991.1:0-228 GCF_000325575.1 Pteropus alecto | reverse complement strand
AGCCCTTGCCTGTCCCCTTCCAGGGCCACCTGTTAAGATTTGGCAAGCAGTCCGCAGATGCTGTACTTATAATTGCCTCAAGAGGCCACGCTAGAAATCATGGTTAGCTGCCACCAGTGCAAGTCTAGGCACTGCTCAGAAAGGGGCACCTGACGTGCCAAGAACACAACTGGATGTGCCTTGGGTGAGGCCTTGAGTTGCAGGAGGTGGAGTTTCAGGGAATCCTCT
>NW_006459990.1:0-228 GCF_000325575.1 Pteropus alecto | reverse complement strand
AACCACGATTGATCAGTTGAATAAATAAAATGCCCAGGAAACTTCTAGAAGAGGTGCCATGTTCTTGCCGACGAAGAGACATTTTTCAGGTTGACAGTTTCCCGGTGGAAGGAGAAGCGGGAGCGAGGGGTCAGAGGGGGAGCTTGGTGCCCCCGGGGCGGTGCATGCGGTTCCGCTGGAGAGGAGGATGAGTGGAGGAGAAGGGTGAACAGACAGGCAGGGACCGAT
>NW_006459989.1:0-228 GCF_000325575.1 Pteropus alecto | reverse complement strand
TATTCTCAACTTCCTAAGAATTCTGTGTGTTCGATTTGAAAAGTTCACTGAAAGGTTACTGCACATATATTACAAACTTAGAGTTATTTAGTTATTTTACAGGCAACTAATTCTCTACATCAGGATCATCTGTTCTAAAATTCCTTGTATAAAAACTGCTTAAGAGATCTTGCAACATTTAAACATGTAAAATGTGTACAAAATGTGCATGAATTTTTTTTTTAGTCT
>NW_006459988.1:0-228 GCF_000325575.1 Pteropus alecto | reverse complement strand
CTCACATTTTTATCTTCCATTTTAAGCGTACGAGCGAAATTAAAATACGTAAAATGAAAACCCATAGACCGTTTACCTATTTGTTAATTACTCATTAGTAATTTGTTAATTACTCATTGTTAATGTTTTGCCACATTTTCTTTTTCTCTCTCTCCTCTTCTTAATTTTTTTCTGAACCACATGAAAGTAAGCAGCGGAGTTATGGCACGTCATCCCTAAATACTCCGG
>NW_006459987.1:0-228 GCF_000325575.1 Pteropus alecto | reverse complement strand
GATTCCTTTGAAAACAGTGCTGCTTATGGTCAGACCCTAGAACTATCTGCGTTGCCCTCGTGCAATGTACAACACACGTGACGGAGTTGCTGTTACACGCGGAGCTGACAGTAACGGTGTGGCCCCAAGCGATATTCAGGGCGATGGGTATTCCCGTTTCCATGACCCCCAAGCCAGAAGCTGTGCTATTAGCTGTCGTGTGGCTCGTTTGCTGCACACATTTTAACT
>NW_006459986.1:0-228 GCF_000325575.1 Pteropus alecto | reverse complement strand
TTCCTGGTGGAGAACAAGGGCAAGTTATTAAAGCTAAGGCTTAGAGTCCAGTGAGGAGCTGAGGAAGAAGAAAAGAAGCAAGAACAGCAAGACCTCAGAGCAGAATAGTCGGATATACACATTAGCTGCTACACTAGTTTTGCATATTCCAGGTGCACTGTTGTGGAGAAGGTCCATATAAAAGGTTCATCTAAAGACACACAAAAAAATGAGGAATAATGCATTATT
>NW_006459985.1:0-228 GCF_000325575.1 Pteropus alecto | reverse complement strand
ATGCACATGCAAACTTAGAGCCTTAGCATCTGAGTGATTTGCGATGGCAGCTAAGAAAAACAGACAATGGGCAAATCAGGACTTAGAATAGAAAACAGCAGGCAGACCTAGGAACATTGTCCTTTTTCTATCTACTGATAATCGTTGTGAATTATACTTCTCTTACTGTAGATTTCATAATTTTCTGAATCTCCAAATGGAATGCCTTTGCAGCACCACATTCTGTCT
>NW_006459984.1:0-228 GCF_000325575.1 Pteropus alecto | reverse complement strand
AATATACATAATTTAATATTTATCATTTTAACCACAATTTAGTGGTATTAAATAAGTTCAAGTGCTGTGAACCACTATCTATACCCCAAACATTTCATCTTCTCCTAAAAAACTCTGTTTCTATTAAACAGTAACCTCCCTCCCTCCCAGCCCCTGGGAACTTCATTTACATTTGCTGTTCTATGAATTTGCCTATTCTAAGAACCTCATAAAACTGATATTATACAT
>NW_006459983.1:0-228 GCF_000325575.1 Pteropus alecto | reverse complement strand
TCAGGGACAGCAGAGGGAGAGAGAAGGGGAGTCCGTGGACTCATGGGGGCAGAGAGGGGAAGCAGCGTTTTTCGGGTGCTCGATACAGATGATTCTGTGCTTTTTCTTGTCACCACAATATATCGTCACATGAGGAGATGACAGTTCAGGGTCAGGAACTCACCCAGGTTACACGGTGGTAGAGTCGGTGGTTAGGGAAGTTAAAACTAACTGAGAAACAGAATCTGC
>NW_006459982.1:0-228 GCF_000325575.1 Pteropus alecto | reverse complement strand
CATTCACCTTGAGAGGGCATACAGGGAGCCATGAGGAGGAGAGGGGGCAGTGCTCCGACAGCCATGTCACCTGAGCCAGTTCTGGCGATCGGTAAAGTGGCTGACGAACACCTTTGTCACCGGGCACGTGTTATTTCCAGACGAGGGCTTCGGTACCTTCACGTGCAAACGGCTTCACCTGGGGATCTTGTATGAATGCAGATTTTGACTCACCGGGTCTGGAGTGGA
>NW_006459981.1:0-228 GCF_000325575.1 Pteropus alecto | reverse complement strand
TACACTGAACGCACATTGATTGAACCCCTTCTGTGCTCTGGGTACTTGTCCTAGTCCTGGGATACAACAGTGAATGAGAATAATGAGAAACCTACTTTCACAGATCTTACTCTTTGGGGGAGGATCTATAAACCAGCAAGCACCTTAGAGTGTGAAGGCACAATGAGGTGATAGGAGGGAGAGGTGACACCTGGGAGGGGAGTCCAGCCCTGGCTTCTGGAGGATGAT
>NW_006459980.1:0-228 GCF_000325575.1 Pteropus alecto | reverse complement strand
GGAGGTAGGGAACCAGCTGGGAAGCAGGCAAGGCTAGAGCTGTGCAATTTGTGCTAATGTGTGTGAGAGAGAGAGACCCAGCCTGCTCCTCTCGCCGAGCCTCACATCCTGGCGCAGAGCTGCGTCTGCTCCAAGGACAAACTGTCAAGTACCAGGGTCTCTGCCCGGGGCAGTCGGTCCTATAATACCCAACGTTCCCACCCATACAGGCAGCACAAGTCCTGGAGA
>NW_006459979.1:0-228 GCF_000325575.1 Pteropus alecto | reverse complement strand
CTGCTTTTAGACTCAGACTCTAACTGGAACTTACATCATCAGCTCTCTTGCTTCTCAGGTCTTCATATTTGGACTGGAGCTACTTACTATAAGACGGGCTCCCCTGGGTCTGAAATTCTATGCCTCCATAATGGCATGAAGCAATTTTTTATAATAAATCGCTCTCTCTCCATACACACATGCGTGAGTGTGCACCCCCCCACACACACACAGAGAGAGAGAGAGAGA
>NW_006459978.1:0-228 GCF_000325575.1 Pteropus alecto | reverse complement strand
ATGGCTGAGTAACATTTCATTGTATGTATGTACCATATTTTATACAAGTAGTACAAGTGTTTTAAGGACTGACACAGAAACTATGGAGAAATTCAGTAGAAAAATAAATTTTCACTGGGTATGTGTAGTAACCAGAATAATCTTCCCACTCCCCCAACCCCAAAAATCCACATCCTAATCATCATAATCTGTGAATGTTATATTACATAGAAACAGGGAATTAACCTT
>NW_006459977.1:0-228 GCF_000325575.1 Pteropus alecto | reverse complement strand
AGGCTGGGAAGAGGGAGGTCTCAATAAGGGGACAAAGGTTTCTGCCTACACCTCTGTCCAGGAGAAACTTCATCTCCAGCCCTGACCTGAAGCCTGACAGCTCAGCGCCTCCCTATATGTCCCTGATGCCCCTCAAGCAGTTGCCCCAGCACTGGAGCTCAGAGTAAGAGAATCCATCAGCGAGTAAGTTTGGGCATGGGCCCTTTAAGAGGAAAATCTCCACTTTCC
>NW_006459976.1:0-228 GCF_000325575.1 Pteropus alecto | reverse complement strand
GTGCCTTTCCTGTCCGACTCTGCAGCGTCCGCTCTGGTCCCTGTATTCGGGGTGCCAACTTTGGTAGCTCCTGCTTTGGGACGCAGCCTTTGTCTCTGGCGCTGAGAGCGCCCTGCCACCTTCTCCTGCCCCTCCCTCGGCCAGTCCTCCATTCCAGTGATTGCAGACCACGGGGCAGAGGGCCACCGCCCAGCGCCCAGGGAGTCGCTTGCAGTGGGAAGTGCATAT
>NW_006459975.1:0-228 GCF_000325575.1 Pteropus alecto | reverse complement strand
TGTTATCGGTATTTATTTTCCCTCTGAGCGTCTCGGTAATTTGCAAGGGGTTAGAACGACGCCCATGTTGACGGGGAGAAAATGGGGCTGTGGACGCCGAGTGGTTTATTTAAAGCCGCATGGCCAGAGCGGGGCGCAGAGCAGACGGGGGGAGTCTGTCCGCACCCGCTTCCCCGGCCACGCTCCCCTCGCCTCTCCCAAAACGCCCCGGCGGCGGAGCACTGATTT
>NW_006459974.1:0-228 GCF_000325575.1 Pteropus alecto | reverse complement strand
ACATAAGCACTGGATGTTTTGGAATAAGTCACTTCACTGTACCTTTGAGACTCCCAAGGTCTCGAAGGAGGTAGCCGGAAGAAGAGATTGCTGGACTTCCTTTCAGTTTACATGTCATTGTAACAATACCTGTTTCCCAAGGATACCACCAGATGATGCAGTCAATTTTCGTCATCCATGAAATCCATGCATCTGTTCACCTATGATTATTCGACGTCCCTAAATCAA
>NW_006459973.1:0-228 GCF_000325575.1 Pteropus alecto | reverse complement strand
AAGTGATAAAGTTAGGCGTAGGATGATCTGCCCACACCAGAAGAGGGCTCCCAAGCCAAGCTGGGAGTTGAGAAGAATGAGCGGTGATCAGGAAAGGCTTTCTGGGGGAGGCGACACTTGAGCAAGCCTTACGGAATGTGGTGGAGTTAGCGATGTTCAGAGTTCTGTAAAGGTGTTGAGAGCCTAACTCAGGTTGTGAGATGAGATGTAAGGACATTCAGATAAGAG
>NW_006459972.1:0-228 GCF_000325575.1 Pteropus alecto | reverse complement strand
AGTTTATGTTTTCCCTGAATTTCAATTTCTTCAAGGAGTTTAATTTTCCACCCTCCCCACCTCATAGACTGTTTTTTCCTAATATGAAAAATGTTCACATTATCGGGCATATGTTTTTTAATTTTGTTTTGTCTATCCTTTGCATTAATGAGGATCTCAGTAGCTACTATGGTTAATAAAGGTTTTCACATTGCAAATCAATTACTAAAAAAGAAATAAGAAGGCACA
>NW_006459971.1:0-228 GCF_000325575.1 Pteropus alecto | reverse complement strand
TCACATCAACAAAGTCCCTTCTGACACATAAGGTAGCAGTCACAGGTTCTGAGATTAGGAAGTGGGCATGTTTAGGAGCCAGTATTCTGTTTTCCATAAATCATATGAGGCTCAGACAATGCTGGAAATAATAATTTCCATCGAATAGTGATGAGACATCCCTTCCTACGCTAAGACTTCCTTGGCAACCCAAAACCGGGTCTGAGCCTCCTCCTACGCGTTCCCATG
>NW_006459970.1:0-228 GCF_000325575.1 Pteropus alecto | reverse complement strand
TGGTTCCCCAGTTTGCATCCATAAGCACTTATTAATCACCTGGCAGTACCTGAACCATGGCTGAGGCTCTTGCTACCTCTCAGGTGGAGACTGTTCATTTCTCTCAGTGCCTGGTCCACCCTACACACCTCAGAGTTGGGAGGTGGAGGTGGCATCCTCCTTGTGCCCAAATCCTGCTTGCTATGGGCTGAATTGTATTCCCCCACCTGCATTCATTTGCTGAAACCC
>NW_006459969.1:0-228 GCF_000325575.1 Pteropus alecto | reverse complement strand
AAAAAGTTAAGTCACTTAACAAGTGTGTAACACTTACTATAGTAGTTTCCCCTATACTGTGTGTATGTAGATGACACCGTGTTGGTGCTAGGCTGTGGATACATGTTCTCCACAAAATTGTAGGTAATCCAATAGCTGTGATGGAAGGGGACCTTGCTATGTCATATAGCAGATATTGAACAATGTAGTGTTATTGTTCTGAGAGAGAGTGATTATTTCTAACTGATG
>NW_006459968.1:0-227 GCF_000325575.1 Pteropus alecto | reverse complement strand
GAGCCCTTGTGGGTCCCGACTTCCGGCAGAACTGCCGCATGAGAACATCAAGTCCCGTTCAAGGTGGGGGTAACCCATGAATTACACACAGATGATCGTAAGGGAAAACAGAACAAATGTTCCCCGCTACTCATTTTGAAGAGGCCAACTCCCACCTGGAGGGTGGGCTCTGTCAGGGAACATTCCAGGGGAAGGATTCCTGTTCAGATGAAGATTTGCTGCCAAAG
>NW_006459967.1:0-228 GCF_000325575.1 Pteropus alecto | reverse complement strand
GTTAGGTTTAATGTTAGGTGAGGGTAAGGGTTAAGATTAGGTTTAGGGTTAGTTTTTGGTTTAGCATTAGGTTGTGGGTTAGATTAGTGTTTGGAGTTATTGTTAGGGTTATTATTAATGTAAAATTTAGATTTAGATTTAGGATTACAATTAAGGTTTGGATTAACTTTTGATTTAGAATTAGAAAGTGGGTTATTGTTAATGTTAGTGTTACGTTTAAGGTTTGGG
>NW_006459966.1:0-227 GCF_000325575.1 Pteropus alecto | reverse complement strand
GTCCCCTCAGCGATGACAAGCCACTGGTTTCTTGCCGACTGCAAGTGATTTTAGGACCAGACTCGAGGTTACGTGCCATGCAGGGGACATGTGACGCTTTCAGGGTGGACCTCGAGGGCTGGCCTCTCCGCTTCCGCTGCGGGGTCCCCGCCCTGGTGCCGACTGTTCCGGGGGCGCTTTGCTGTGTTTCTTGGCCATAACGTCTCACGCACATCGGCCGACACCCC
>NW_006459965.1:0-227 GCF_000325575.1 Pteropus alecto | reverse complement strand
CCAAAAAAAAAAAAAAAAACCCAAAAAACTGAGCTCATAGATACAGAGGTTAGATTGATGATGGCCAGAGACAGGAGGGTAGGGGAGTGGGTGAAACAGGTGAAAAGAGTCAAAAACTATAACCTTTTAGTTATAAAATAAATATGCAGCATGGTGACCATAGTTAATAATCTTGGACTATATATTTGAAAATGGCTAAGACAGTAGGTCTTAACAGTTCTCATCAC
>NW_006459964.1:0-227 GCF_000325575.1 Pteropus alecto | reverse complement strand
ATCGTAAATTACACTGTGTTCTTCATTTTGAATTCTAATTGTTTATCACTAGTCTATAGAAATACGATTAATTTTTGTATACTGACTTTTTATCCTGTCACCTTGCTCGATTCATTTACTAGTTCTAGGATTTTTAAAAAATGTTCTTTGGGTTTCCTATAATGACAATGATACTGTCTGCAATTGGAGATCGTTTTATTCTTTCTCCAATCTCTGTGTCTTTTATT
>NW_006459963.1:0-227 GCF_000325575.1 Pteropus alecto | reverse complement strand
TGAGGCCACCGCCACTGGGCATCCCCTCTCCACCGTCCTCAGAAACCACAGTCGAAAACCAGGGCTGCCCAGGTTCAACTGAGGTCAGGCGTTCCCGATAACTTAAAGTTAGTCTGTTTTTGAAGGGAAACTGATGAGTAAGTTGCAGTTTTCTGCCTACCGCCCCGACTGATCAACGCGTGACACCACTGCAGGCACCTCAGCGTCTCAAGGCTCTGCCCAAGTTC
>NW_006459962.1:0-227 GCF_000325575.1 Pteropus alecto | reverse complement strand
AGCATTAAACGCCCACACGGGCAGAGCCGTAGAGCACGTCGCTGCTCTGGTGTCTGGGGCGTGTTCTCTCCTCTCCTGTGATTCTGCGATGTGGCAACAGCCCTGGGGGTCTTGGGACTCTGCCCCTCGGGAGATGGCCTCTCCTTGGGGCTGTGGTTGTGACGCTGGGGTGTCGGGCCCCAAATCCCGGTCGGCTGGGTTCGGGGCCGCAGGCGAGCGAACGCGGG
>NW_006459961.1:0-227 GCF_000325575.1 Pteropus alecto | reverse complement strand
GTGGCCCCTGCCTGCCCACGCAGATGTCCTCGGCCGCCCCCGACCGCCCCCTAGAAGTGACGACGGGCGTTTCTGCAGCCAGTGCTTGTCCCGCCACCGAAGACACCGAGCCGCGGATTTGCACAAAGTATCTAACCTGAGGCATTGTTACTGTCAGGCCACGTGAACTACTTCACCAGACTGAGGTGAGCCCTGAGCGAAAGTGCACGCTGCCTTTGTCCGAGACG
>NW_006459960.1:0-227 GCF_000325575.1 Pteropus alecto | reverse complement strand
AGTCCTTCGTTCATTATTAATAAGCAACTACTAGGTGCCGGGCTGTCTAATCACTCGGAACACAGCTGTGGGCCCGACAGGGCTCCTCACAGGCCTGTGCCCTGGTGGGGACAGGAGTCAGACAGTGGGCCTGCCGAAATGATGGCGGCGGAGGATGTTACTTTGACCTTGAGCCTGAGGCTGGACCTCTTAGATCTGGAGTTCACATTCCAGCCTTGTGCATGCCT
>NW_006459959.1:0-226 GCF_000325575.1 Pteropus alecto | reverse complement strand
CTAACACTAACCCTAAACCTAACCCTAATCCTAACACAAACCTAACTCTAACCCTAACATTAACTAAACCCTAAAGCTAACCCTAAATCTAAACCTAAAACTAATCCTAACCTAAACCTAACCCTAAACCTAAACTAAACCTAGCCTTAAACCTAACCCTAACCCAAACACTTATCCTATATCTAACCCTCACCCTAATGCTAACCCGAAAACTAACCTTAACCTT
>NW_006459958.1:0-227 GCF_000325575.1 Pteropus alecto | reverse complement strand
GGTCCAAGAAGACTGGACCAATTTTTTTTTTTTTTAATATCATTAGAGAAGTGAACAATCTCAGGTTCCTTAGTATTAGTTGTGAGAATATTTTTTAAAAAAGAACTTGACCCATTAAGATCATGTGTAGGAAATGCCACAAACAAGGATGACACACTCAGGCTGATGCTTTGCTCACAGGGTCATTTTGACCTAGTCAATATTTTATCCTATTCATTCTTTAAATG
>NW_006459957.1:0-227 GCF_000325575.1 Pteropus alecto | reverse complement strand
CTAAACACAAATCTAACGCTAACCCTAGCCCTAACACTAACACTAACCTTAACCTAAATCTAGCCCAAAACCGAATCTTAAACCTAACCAATCCCTAACCAAAACTAAACATAAACTAACTCGAACACGAAACCTAACCATAATCTAACCCTAACCATGACCCTAACCATAACACTAATCCTAACTCTAACGTATTATCCTAACCCTAAAACTAATCCTACTCTAAT
>NW_006459956.1:0-227 GCF_000325575.1 Pteropus alecto | reverse complement strand
TGCACACACACAGGCAGAGATGCACATGTGCACATGTGCACACACACAGGCACACATGCACACAGAGGCAGAGATGCACAGACACGTACACACACGTACACACACAGGCAGACACACACACAAAAGCAGAGACGCACACGTACATACACACATGCACACACACACACAAACACAGGCAGAGATGCACACACACACACACACGCACACAGACAAGCAGATACATGTAC
>NW_006459955.1:0-227 GCF_000325575.1 Pteropus alecto | reverse complement strand
TCTTCAAAACACGTTAATGGAACAGCCTTTATGTCAATATCTCAGTTTTCTTTCATTGGTGGTTAAGACAATCCCTCTCAGAATTTGTAGTCTGAGGCTTGGTGGAGAGAAATTCTGAGGCAGCTGTTCTTTCTCCATCAAGTGGTATCCTCACAATGACTCAAGATTTTTCCTACAATAAAGAAAAACGGCGGCTATTGTTTCCACCACTATCCAGTCACTGCCTC
>NW_006459954.1:0-227 GCF_000325575.1 Pteropus alecto | reverse complement strand
TCTCTCTTTTCCTTTTTGCATGCCTGACTTTGAGAGTGGTAAGTCCACACCGAACTTAGCAAATCCAATTATCCTCTCAGGCTCTGGCTTCTGGGTTCCAGAAAGGACCCGTGTAACAATTACCCCCTGTGACGAGAGATAACAAATGCTGACGAGGAGGATGTGGAGAAAAGAAAATGCTGGTCACTGTTGGCGGGAGTGTAACCGGGTACAGCCACTATGAAAAA
>NW_006459953.1:0-227 GCF_000325575.1 Pteropus alecto | reverse complement strand
AATTGTCGAAGCAGCAGAGAAGTTATCCGCCACGCGTTCTAACCGGTGACAGGGAACACGGTCCCTCTGCGGCCATATCCCCGCAGCTTCGCTCCGCCCACTTTGAGGACGACCGGAGCAGCACAACTGGAGGGCGAGTGACCGCTTCGATCCCCATCGTTCCCTCGGTGTTCGGAAACGGACGCGAGCCAGGTGGGCGGGGCTTCGCCTGTCTTCACCACGGGTCC
>NW_006459952.1:0-227 GCF_000325575.1 Pteropus alecto | reverse complement strand
GGTCTCCAGGATAACATCGAGTGTACCAACATTTGCAACACTGAGATACCAGAGGTAGAAGAGAGAGCAAGGTGTTAAAAACCTATAATGAAGAAATAATGACTGAAAACTTCCCATCCTGATTAAGGAAATAGATGTACAAGCCCCCAAATCTCAGAGTCTCAAACAAAGTGAACCCAAACAAGCACACAGCAAAACACATCCTCATTAAAATGGCGAATGTTAAA
>NW_006459951.1:0-227 GCF_000325575.1 Pteropus alecto | reverse complement strand
GAGGCTCTGTAAGGCTAATTGACTTTCCTAAGGTCATAAAGTTAGAAGAGGTAACGCTGTGACCCAAACCCCAAAGCAGGTCCATATCCCTGGGCACGTGTCCCTCCAGCCCCACATCTCACCTCCAGGTATGCTAGACTCACTATACACCGGCACAGGCAAAGAACCTGCCTTCACCTCAGCGGAGCATGAAGGGAACTTTTATGATGTGCGTCTGGGCGGCTGCC
>NW_006459950.1:0-227 GCF_000325575.1 Pteropus alecto | reverse complement strand
TCTGCCCAGCGGATTCTCTCCAAGTGTCCATCCACCCTGAGCATGCGCTCTGCAGCCCTGACAGAGATTTCTGCTCTGACCAACCTTGGTGGGGGTCACCCCATGAGGAGCTCAGGGAGGCCCAGAACACCCACTGCCACCTTCAGACCTTTGCTCTGTGGCCATTTACAAAAGGCCCATGTGCTCAGGACTGACGACATGTAGAGCTAGCAGAGTCATTGGCCAAT
>NW_006459949.1:0-227 GCF_000325575.1 Pteropus alecto | reverse complement strand
GGGTCTTCATTTAGAAGTCTGGTGAAGTTATTGTGGCCAGAAATATGCTGTAGGAACTTAACTTTTGTTTCTGTCGATTAGCCTCCGGTAAAATCGGTTTCTATAAACATCATTGTAGTTAAGGTCACAGTTTCCAAGAACCTACTGACGACATTAAGTGAGGACGCATAATGTAATTTTGAAAGTGATGTATAAAAATAAAAGAATTTGATATTTAGATGACACCC
>NW_006459948.1:0-227 GCF_000325575.1 Pteropus alecto | reverse complement strand
TGGTGATCGAATAAACTCTGGTACTTGTCCATGATGTAGTAGCACAGTAGCAGCAAGAATGGAATGAGGTAATGAGAATGAAGACAGAAAGTGAATCTTTCACAGTCAACCGAAGAGTCCATTGACACAGCTCGGGGACTGATGTGTGCCTGCGTGCTTGGAGACAAACCAACACCTTTATACCTTCTCTTTTCTCTAAGATTTCCAAAGTGGCTTTTGTCAACATT
>NW_006459947.1:0-227 GCF_000325575.1 Pteropus alecto | reverse complement strand
GTGTGTGTATATATATATATATATATACACACACTGTGAGTTTACACTGACATATCCAGTACCACCACAAGGCTCTGGAATTCTTCTTTTACCTATTTGCAACTCCCCTCTCTATTAGAGAAAGACTTGGCTCCCATTTGCCTCAATACATTTATTTCTCACTCCTCTTTCATGTAAACTTCATGGCTCTGACATACTTTCTACCTCTTCACTTAGAGAAGAAAAGG
>NW_006459946.1:0-227 GCF_000325575.1 Pteropus alecto | reverse complement strand
CCCCACATCGCCCCAGCCGCCGCAGTCCACCCGCTCCACAGGAGCAGGGGCTCAGCGGGTCGGTGGAGATCAGGGACAGGCGGACCGCGCCCGCCCTCGCGTGGCCTCAGGCCGGGGTCCCGGCGTCTCAGGGCGGCGCCGAGGTCCAGGGCGGGCGGCTGGCTCCTCCCTCCGGGGCGGCGGGGACAGGCAGAGAGGTGGCCATTGCGCACTGGACGGGCAGTGGG
>NW_006459945.1:0-227 GCF_000325575.1 Pteropus alecto | reverse complement strand
AATGCCAAGCACTGGTGAGAATGCAGAGCAACTGATGTTCTCATACCCTGCTAGTGAAAGTGAAAATTGTCACAGGCACTTTGCACAATGGCACATCTCTACTAAAATGGAGCATACACCTTGCCTGCAATGCAGCTATTTCATATCCAGGTAGATACCCAACATGAAGATGCACACGTGCTCCTCAAGACGTGTAAAAGAATGTGCATGAAAGCACTAGTCTGAAT
>NW_006459944.1:0-227 GCF_000325575.1 Pteropus alecto | reverse complement strand
AGCCATGAAAAGACAAGGAGGAAACTTGAATGCCTGTTTCTAGGTGAAAGAAGCCAGTCCGAGAAGGCTACATACTGTTTGATTAAAACTATATGATGTTCTGGAAAAGGCAAAACTATGCAGGAAGTGAAAGAACAGTGGTTCCCAGGAGTTATGGGGGAAGGAGATCTGAATAGAGCACAGAGGATGTTTAGGGCAGTAAAACTCTTCCATATGATGCTATAGTG
>NW_006459943.1:0-227 GCF_000325575.1 Pteropus alecto | reverse complement strand
GAGACTGAAACCCTAGACACCCCTTTGAAGGACCCACGCACAGGCTTTCTGAACTGCTGACACTCACCCAGGACACCGGAGGTGAGTCAGAGTCTTGCTCGGGATTCGTACTAAGAAAGTCTGCATTACCTGGCGCCACAATGAGGGCTGAACAGGCAGTCACCAGTGCACCTTAGTCTGGCCCCCCTACTGGGCAATCTACAGACCAAGCCAGCTTGACTGTGCAG
>NW_006459942.1:0-227 GCF_000325575.1 Pteropus alecto | reverse complement strand
CTGGCATCTTCAAATCAACAATGGCACATTGAGTCTCTATATTTCCAATCTCTCTTTCTCTTCTACTGCTAACTGAAGAAAGTTCTATGCTTCTAAAGTTCATGAGATTACATTGGGCCCACCCAGATAACCCCTATTTTAAAGTCAACCTGTACCCAGGTTCCGGGGATTAGAATGGGACATTTTTGAGGGATCATTTCAGAAATTCTTCCTTCACCACTAACCTA
>NW_006459941.1:0-227 GCF_000325575.1 Pteropus alecto | reverse complement strand
GGGCTGAGGCAGGACCCTGTGCTGCCACTCTGGGGTTGTCTGTTCACCCCCCTAACATGGCATTGTTGAGAGACATCGAGGGACCGTCGTGATGAGATGCCACACTGAAAACGGGACCAGTAGACGAGCCGTTACAAAGGCATGGGCGCGGAGGGCCGGAGGCCGCTGAGTGTCACCACCAGTCCTGTGGGGACAGGGAGGGAGCCGTTCTTACAGCTCGAGAGGGG
>NW_006459940.1:0-227 GCF_000325575.1 Pteropus alecto | reverse complement strand
GGGGCGGAGACACCGACCACACAGACGAAGCCAAGCGGCTCTCGACCTCGGTGCAAAGGCCAGTGAATGAGACAGATCTGGATGTCGATTAAATCTTCACATTAAGTGTGATGGTTCGAGGTTACCCACCTTTTTCGGCTGAGAGATAGACATCCACTTGCTCCAAACGGGATGTCTATATGCCAAAAAAATAGGGGAGGGGGACCCTTGAACCATACCTCACACTT
>NW_006459939.1:0-227 GCF_000325575.1 Pteropus alecto | reverse complement strand
AAAAAAAAAACTAAAATTAACCCTAACCCTAAAACTAACAGTAACCCTAAATTTTACACTAACAATAAAGCTAACCCTATCTTCTTGCCCTAACCCTAACCCTAAAGTATAGATAACCTAACTAACACTTACCATTTCCTTAAGCATAGCCCTTTCCTTAAGCATAACCTTAACCTACACTAACCCAAACACAAATCATAACCATAAACCTACACCTAAACTAAACC
>NW_006459938.1:0-227 GCF_000325575.1 Pteropus alecto | reverse complement strand
CCCCCAGGATGGAGCCCCAGTTTGACAGATCGCGCTTCCCAGGATTGACCCTCGCTTCGCAACCGACCCCGGCCTACCCAGCCCTCTTCCACCCAGATCACCTTGATTCTCGCCTCAGGGCCCCTTTTGGCCCCAGGAGCTGGCGTTGCTTTTGCCAACGTCGCGTTGAGTCCGGCCTTTCCTGTTCGCTCCTGTTTGTGAGACTCTTCTGCAGGTGATGGTGTTAA
>NW_006459937.1:0-227 GCF_000325575.1 Pteropus alecto | reverse complement strand
CGCGGGCATCCGCGAGGCTGGGCGCTGGGCGGCTGGGTTTCCCAGCTGGGAACCAACCCTGGAACCACTTTAAAGTGCTTCTAGCCGGGATTGAAAGCGTGGGGAGGCTGCGCGAAGCCTACCTGCCCGCGGGGGTTCGCAGGGGTGTGGGCCGTGGCCGGGGTTGTGGGCGGGGCCTCGGAGTTGTGGGCGGGGCCGCGCTTGTGGGCTGTGGGCGGGGCTGTGTG
>NW_006459936.1:0-227 GCF_000325575.1 Pteropus alecto | reverse complement strand
CTCCCAGTGAAATGCAGATCTGCTACGAAGGCCTTTGTTGTATCCAGATAAGGATGGCGATGTTCTTACCTTATAGAGATAAGAACAAGAGTAATCAGAGCTGCCGTTCGGAGCGTCCACTGCATTTCAGAAGCCGTCCTAAGTGCCGAAGTTTGAACTTGATAAAATTGGCCTTCGTGACTAGGTTTCTTTAGTGCTGTGTGATTTTAGGCTAGTTACTTAACCTC
>NW_006459935.1:0-227 GCF_000325575.1 Pteropus alecto | reverse complement strand
GCCCGGCCTGGCGCGTTTTCGTGAGTGTCACCGTCCCATGTGCAAGGCTCCTTGTTTGCGACCTAGAGCAATGGCAGAAGGGTGTCCTGGAGACTCGGGGAGCCCGGTGCCCTCACACCATGCGGGAGAGCGAAGCTGGCCGCGCGTGTGAGCGTTTGCGGCCCCTGCGGTCACCACCCTCGTCATGCTGTATGGGGGCTGGGCAGCTCCCTCCTGCCCCCCCCCCC
>NW_006459934.1:0-227 GCF_000325575.1 Pteropus alecto | reverse complement strand
ATAATGCTCAAGGACAACACATTAAAATGGTAGAGCTGGAGCCGGAAGCCTGGTCTACTCGATGAAAAGTTCACTTGCTTTCAAGCTGTTCTACTCTGCGTTCTGAGGGAACCGCTGTCAGTCAAAAGGCAGAACGGCCTAAATCTGGGTCTTAAAGAGAGAAAGGCTTACTTGCGTAGAGATAAAATAAGATATCGTCTCTCTCTGTCATACTTTTAAGTTTCTTC
>NW_006459933.1:0-227 GCF_000325575.1 Pteropus alecto | reverse complement strand
TGTTATGAAACTTACCCAAGGTCACACAGCTGGAGGGTTTGGGGCCAGAATTTGGACCCAAGGACATGACTCCAGAGACTGTGCTCCTAAGCTCATGCATATGGTCTCGGTACAATGACTACACGTGTTCATTTTACAATCTATAACATGTCATAGATTTCTGATACGGGGTGGATTTAGGGAGTGAATTCATTTTTTCTTTCTATAGGAATTCATTATGGTTACTC
>NW_006459932.1:0-227 GCF_000325575.1 Pteropus alecto | reverse complement strand
CATCATTTTAAATGGCTCACTCAATTGCAGCTTCTGGAAATTACTTACTAGCCTCTTTAAATGGCCATCACATCTTTACTTGTAAGAGCCCAGATTAGCTGGGAAACCAGCGTATAGGTGATTTCTATAATTTCTCCACGTTATTGAACTCTAGAGATGTCTGACATTAAAACGATCTCTTGGGAAGGCACGTTACTATTGCAAGACTGGAGCTCTTCTCCATCCAT
>NW_006459931.1:0-227 GCF_000325575.1 Pteropus alecto | reverse complement strand
TAGCATGTGAATAGATTCTAGTTTGGGAAAAATCTCCCCATTGACATCAGGACCCTCTCTGCCCTCACCCTCAGTCTTTGGCAGAGTCAGTTCCTGGAGATCAGCTGCTGGGTCAGATCTTTAAAAAAACAGGTTATCGATTTGTGTGGCAAACCTACTTAAGTGGGTTACTCAGGAATGAGTGAGGTTACAGTCTTTGACCTTCGAACCTTATCCATTGATGTTTC
>NW_006459930.1:0-227 GCF_000325575.1 Pteropus alecto | reverse complement strand
TGGGAGTCCACTTGCACTCCTTGGCAGTCCTGGAGGCCTCAAGGGGATGGCCTGTGGGGGCCCCAGAGGTGGGGCTTAGGACAAAACTCTGGGACACCACACCATCCTGGGTGGCAACCAGGAAACGGGAAGTCTCAGTGATGGCTGCAAATCAATCTCCTGCCAGCCCAGTGGCCTAGGGCCTTACTGTCAGAAGGCAGTAGATTAAAAAAATACATATGGTCTAC
>NW_006459929.1:0-227 GCF_000325575.1 Pteropus alecto | reverse complement strand
AATAAGTGTGTCAACAGTAATTAAAAAATTACTTTTAAAAAAAGCGCCCCATGTAAAAAAAAGAAGAAGAAGAAGAAGGAACTGGGCACCCCACAGACTACAGCTGCTCTCACGCACGAACCCCCAGAGGCCAAATCACGACTGTCCCCGTGGTCACCGCACCATCTGGGGAGATGCAGGGCTGCGGGCGCAGAGTTGCTCAGCGAGGCTCTGGGTGCCGAAGTCGC
>NW_006459928.1:0-227 GCF_000325575.1 Pteropus alecto | reverse complement strand
GGAATTTTCCTGTATTTTGCAGAGTAGGAGAAGAGTGTGTCGGTTTGATACAAATAATGTTTGAAACACAGTGTTGTTCTCTTTCCTATAAATACTGACTATAACTCTTACTATTCAGACTTCATTTCTTTGCTTTGCGAACGTATGATTTTAATCGTTCTAACCCCTTCCCTGCTGGCTTCTCGCCACAATGTCACACGGCAGCAGGTCACCTCTTCCTCTTTCCA
>NW_006459927.1:0-227 GCF_000325575.1 Pteropus alecto | reverse complement strand
TCAACAAGGAAATAATGGGCCTAAAAGACATATTCGCCACAGGGATTTAATAGATATTTTCAGTACATTCACCCCAAAGCAGCCAAATATATAGTCTTCTCAAGTGCACAAGAAACACTTTCCAAGATAGACTACATGTTACACACAAACCACGTATCAGTAAATTGAAGAAGATTGAAATCATATCGAACCATCTTCTCTTATCATAATGGTAGAAAGCTGGAAAC
>NW_006459926.1:0-227 GCF_000325575.1 Pteropus alecto | reverse complement strand
AGATGTTAGACATAGCATTAGTGTTAGGGTTAGTGATAGGTTACGGTTACGTTATGGGTAATTTTATGTTAAGGGTTAGGGTTAAGTTTAGGTTCAGGAAAGGGTTATTGTTAGGGTTAAGATTAGTGTTATGGTTAGTGTTATCATTAGGGTTATTGTCAGTGTAAAATTTCAGGTTCTGGTTACAAATACGGTTACGATAAGCTTTAGTTTTAGGGTTAGGTTCA
>NW_006459925.1:0-227 GCF_000325575.1 Pteropus alecto | reverse complement strand
TGCTCGATATTATTCTACTTGCTTTGTGAACATTAACATGATTATTTAAACCAGTGACCTAATCCACAATGTAGTTACAATGGCCTTAATAAACTGCAGTCAACAGAAAACACATTTATGTAGCCAAGCTTTTGCCTTTGAACTTCAGACTTCTGTACTCCATTCCTGTTAGTACTTCATGGTTTCGACAGAATGGTTCCCCGACAACGTCAGCTCGATTTCCCTAA
>NW_006459924.1:0-227 GCF_000325575.1 Pteropus alecto | reverse complement strand
AAGTGCTAAGTTTCACTCTGATTAGACCAATTTAGTTCTCATTCTCACATGAAGAAATTAATGTAGTCAGAGAAATAGTATTAAACTGGCTTAAGTAAATCGAGGCCACCCTATGGTCAAGAGTGGGTCAGTTCACCCAACTGACCCACTCTTGACCATAGAGTGGGTCAGTTGGGTGAACAGCTTCTACCTAGTGAAAGGGTGTTTGGAAGGCCAAAAAGGCAGTC
>NW_006459923.1:0-227 GCF_000325575.1 Pteropus alecto | reverse complement strand
AGAATCTAAGCAGCAGCGACACCAAGTTTATAAAACTGTCTCGTCAGATTCACTACGTTTCAAGTTCAACGTGTTAACATTTCTAGTAACCGTGACTTTTTATCAGAAAAAGGGAGTGTAGAAAACGTTGCTGAAACCAATACCATTCCCTTTGCTAGCGGATGCGTGTTTGTGTGACAGCATGAGGTGCTGACGGCCAGTGGGCGGGAGGTGCCTGGAGGCCACCA
>NW_006459922.1:0-227 GCF_000325575.1 Pteropus alecto | reverse complement strand
TACCATCCCCCTCCTTGTCCACCAGGCCCCATTCATGTGGAACCATTTCCCACTGCTGGGATGTGCCCATTCCGTCCCCTAGGCCTGGAAAGTTCCCCCTGCCTCACCCACACTCTTCAGATAGCGAATTCTTTCTCATCCTCTGCTTATCGGTCGCCACCCGGGAGAGGGGAGAGGCCTCTTAGTCCAGCTCCACCCACCTTCCCTATCCCAGCACCATACCCATT
>NW_006459921.1:0-227 GCF_000325575.1 Pteropus alecto | reverse complement strand
GGATATATTCTGTGTTCCGTACTGATTTCTTTTTCCGGTCACATGTCATCTTCCTACTCTCCACAACAGTTCTGTGACTTCGTTACGGTGCGAAGTCACATTTTGAAGATGGGAAAACTGAGGTTTAGGAGACGCCGGGGACTTTTTCAGGACCACGTGGTTGACGGGCAGCTGAGCCCGGACTCCAGGGCCGTTCTGCCGGCTCCGGAACCAGCTCAGGAGGCGCC
>NW_006459920.1:0-227 GCF_000325575.1 Pteropus alecto | reverse complement strand
CTGAGACAAAAGGAAACATGTGTCTACACAATGACCTGTAAGTCAATATTTATAGCAGCTCTAGTCACTGTATTCTAAAACCAGAAAAGGTACAAATGTCCAGCAACTATTGAATGGGTAAACTAACCTGGGGCGTCTTTAAGATGGAACACTATTCAGTAATGAAGAGGAACAAATGCTGTTATGTTCAGGAGAAAGATGACTCTCAAATACATCCTGCTAAGTGA
>NW_006459919.1:0-227 GCF_000325575.1 Pteropus alecto | reverse complement strand
GTCACACTGCGGGAGCTCCCCTAGCACAAAGTATCAGAACATCACCTCACCCCACTTTTCTCCAACCTCAGTTCACTCCACGCAGCGTACTCCACTTCTTTGCCCCCACTCATCCCACTGCGTTCTGCCCCTTCTTTAATACCTGAGACAGTAGGTATCCCTGTCATGACTCTGAACGTGGCACAGACTGCTGTTTCTTCTCATAGGGACAGGGGCAGGGTCTTCAA
>NW_006459918.1:0-227 GCF_000325575.1 Pteropus alecto | reverse complement strand
AGTTACAGAGTAGTCATGGGGTTCTAAAGTACAGCTTAGGAATAATAGTCAACAATATTATAGTAACCACAAATTGAATGATGTTGATACTAGACAACTGAGGAGTTCACTTTGTAAATTATTTAAATGTCTAATATTATACTATATGTCTGCAACTAATTAATTGTAGTGGAAATAGCCAAGCAGTATTGACTGCCTGATATGAATGGAATTAATATGAAGTGAAA
>NW_006459917.1:0-227 GCF_000325575.1 Pteropus alecto | reverse complement strand
GGCGCCCGAGGCGCTCTTTAAGGTTACAGGAAGTATGCTGCGTTTCATGCACGCTGTTCTAGAATCCTCTGACCATCACCTCTAAAAATAACTTTCCTGCCACCACATGTAACAAAAACTCGATTTCCATTGCGGTCCCTTTAGATCACGACAACCCGCCGTCGACGTCCCCGACATGTAGAAAACTTCCACTTTAGCTGCTGGAGGAAAACTCACCTTAGAACCGT
>NW_006459916.1:0-227 GCF_000325575.1 Pteropus alecto | reverse complement strand
ATGGCCTTTCCTCTTACTACTCTAACCCCTGCCCCTTGTGTCTCTTTCTATATGGGAATACGGCAGAGAGTGGTGTGGGGGCACTGCCTAGACTGGGAGTCCAGAGACTTAAATTCTAACCCTAATCTGTAATAGCTATACGACGTTTGACTCTTTCACTATTAAAAAACAAGGAGGGTAGTTGACGAGATGATCCATTAGGTGACTTCTTGTAGTGTAGGGCTATT
>NW_006459915.1:0-227 GCF_000325575.1 Pteropus alecto | reverse complement strand
ACAGACTCGGGAGGAGGACGCCTGACCATGGTGCACGAAGCCTGTGTAGTGCAGTCGCCCTTTCCGCAGCAGGCTCCAGTAGCGGCTGCTGCCCGGCATGAGGACACCAAAGGCCCTTCCGCGCTAGGGCCCCGGACTCACGGGAGTCAGTTCCCACCTCCAGGCGGGCGGCATCAGCCAGAGGAATGGATGCAAGTGCGGTCAATGTCATGCCCGGAGCTCTGTGC
>NW_006459914.1:0-227 GCF_000325575.1 Pteropus alecto | reverse complement strand
GAGCACATGCATTGCTGTCACCCCTTCCGAAACCCACCGAGGTCACAGAGGAGGTACACGAGGGTGCGGTGAGGACAAGACACAGTTTTAGAGGCTGGAAAGCAATACGTGAAGATAGATTTACTGGAGCTGAGAACCGTGGGGACAGCTAAGGAGCCCCGGTGTGCAGCCTGAGGACGGGGCCCCAAAGCGGACTGCGCCCACGGCGGGGGGCGCCGCTGCCGCAC
>NW_006459913.1:0-227 GCF_000325575.1 Pteropus alecto | reverse complement strand
GCGGGGACCTTCTGGAGAAGGAGAGAGCAGGACACGATAGGGGTCAGCACATGTGCAGTCAGGGGACGGCACCCTAGGCCAGGGTGACCGCTGTAAGAGCCGAGTCATCAGGAGTGCTGTGCCCTGTCACTCAGGCTCTTGTGCGCCCTGCAGGTTCCCCTAGGTTTTACATTAAGGTAACGGAAAATGTCAGTCACAGAAAGTATGAACAGATTGCTGTTTTGAGA
>NW_006459912.1:0-227 GCF_000325575.1 Pteropus alecto | reverse complement strand
TCCCAAACAGGTGCCACTGATTTCGGAAGACAACTGAGCTCCAGAGAGCGCATGACTCGTGGCCGGATCTAAGCTGCGGGGAGGGAAGGCCGCGCTCAGGGACACAATGTCTGAGCAGAGACGCAGACAGCGAGCGAGACCCGGGTGGCGGGAAATGCACTCGCGGATGAGCGTGAGGAAGGCAGGTGCCCGGGGGGCCCACGGCACGGGCCAGGGCCAAGGATGAG
>NW_006459911.1:0-227 GCF_000325575.1 Pteropus alecto | reverse complement strand
CTGATTCTATAATAAAAATAAACCTCAAAGGGGTCGAATCGATCTGCAAGTAGCTTAACTGCCTGCCACGAGAAAAACTAGCAGTCTTCAAAGAAACATAATAAATACAGTACTTAAAAATGTAAAATTGTTAAATATACTAGATTTACAAGAAGATGTAAACTGGGATCTATAACCCAGTGAAAAATCAACCTATAGAAACAGATTCAGAGATGACAAAGCTGATA
>NW_006459910.1:0-227 GCF_000325575.1 Pteropus alecto | reverse complement strand
AGGCGAGGTGGGACTGGGGAGGTAGGAATGTCCCAGCGGAGATGCTGACGGACTTTCCAACAGCAGGAAGAGGCTAGAGGTGGCTTGGGGGTGCAGCAGCTGAGGGCACGGCCCTGGAGAGGCACCGTGGGACAAGGAGGAACAGAAAAAGGACAGAAGCTCATGAGGAGGCTCCCAGGAGCCTGTGAAAGGCCCACAAGAGGAGGTGGCTGCTCCGAATATCTGCC
>NW_006459909.1:0-227 GCF_000325575.1 Pteropus alecto | reverse complement strand
TTCCTGCTGTCATCAGATCAGGGTTGTTCTAGAACAGGACTCTCCACCACTGCAAGGACACCCGAGCTGGGCCCCCTGTGTGCCAAGTGTGGCACAAAGTGCAGAATCACTCTAGAAAGATTGTTCCTGGTCTCCCTTTTTTCTGTGTGGTTTGGGGCCAGAGAGGAGGCAAGCTACACTAGGAGCAGGCCACGCCGAGGACCAATCCTGGACTGCACCACCCATTC
>NW_006459908.1:0-227 GCF_000325575.1 Pteropus alecto | reverse complement strand
AAGGGACCTTCAGCCTGTCTTAACCTCATCATCTCCCTGGCTGTGAGATGCATAAATGCACACACACGCCCTCAGCCCTTCTAATGCAGGAGTTACTGGGCTCTTTTCTTCTGCTCGTTACTGGAGGGGCTAGACAGTGTTGGTAATTATAACCTAAGAAAGTGAAGAAAAGAAAAAAGGAAAGAGTAAATATAGGAGCCACGTGAATTTATTTCAATTCAATACCT
>NW_006459907.1:0-227 GCF_000325575.1 Pteropus alecto | reverse complement strand
CGCCCCGGTCAGTGAGGGCGACAACCTTGCCCAGCATCCGCCCCGCAGCGCCAGGTGCTGTGCGGGGCTGACAGACGAAGCGTTTGCCGGGCAGCGAAGCGCCTTGACCGTGGGCCCAGTGGCTCCACGTGGCCTTGGAGGTGGAGCAGGGGCTCCCCATTTAGGCTCTTGGGGGGAAGCGCGTCATCCTCGGAGAGGCAGTGGGGTTCAGTGGCCCCACACCCGGG
>NW_006459906.1:0-227 GCF_000325575.1 Pteropus alecto | reverse complement strand
AACGAAAGGTCAGAAAAAGAAGTGGAAAAATCATTCTTTCACAATTGCAACAAGGAGAATAAAACACCTAGGAATAAATCTAATAAAACGTGAAGGACCTACAAAATGAAAACTATAAATAGACCCTATTAAAAAAAATCGAAGAAGCTATTACGTGTTCTCCGATGGGAAGATTCAACAAAGGTAAAATAACTTATTACCTAAAGCATTATACAGATGTAACGCAA
>NW_006459905.1:0-227 GCF_000325575.1 Pteropus alecto | reverse complement strand
GGAAGTTCCTCAAAAAACTAAAAATAAAACTACTGGATGATCCAAAAATTCTACTACTGGGTATTTAACCAAAGGAAACAAAAACACTAACTCAAGAAGATATCCGTACCTCTATGTGCATCGCAGCATTATTAATGATGGCTAAGACATGGGAACAACCTGTGTCCATCAATGAATGAATGGGTAAAGCAAATGTATATTATACACACACACACACACACACACAC
>NW_006459904.1:0-227 GCF_000325575.1 Pteropus alecto | reverse complement strand
ACTGACGTTCACACACACGCCCACTTAAACACGTGCACACACACACTTACGCGGGCACGTTCTTCTCTGGGTTGCAATCACGTTCCTCAAGGGGGTCTGTCGGCTCAGCTTGAGCTGGGCCTTCCGCGGGGTTGGAAGCCTAGGGAGCCGCGGAACTGCCGCCTGGGGAGATGATGGCCTTGGTCGGGTCCTGCGGCCTCTGTAGGCCCGTGTCCGCAGCTGCAACG
>NW_006459903.1:0-227 GCF_000325575.1 Pteropus alecto | reverse complement strand
TGTTAACATACATGCATAAAACCTTAATTTCCCCAAGCAAAACCAGTTATTTATTGCCTATAGTGGCTTTTAAATAATTAATGAATATTTCTAAATTGTGTTTATTGGGATAACATTGCTTAATATAATTCTACAATTACCAGGTGTACATTTTAATGTGACATCTACATATTCTATCGTGTGATTACCACGCAAAGTCCAGTTTCCTTCAGTTACCATATATTTGA
>NW_006459902.1:0-227 GCF_000325575.1 Pteropus alecto | reverse complement strand
TAACCCTAACCCTAACCATAACACTAATCCTAACTATAATCTCCTAAGCTAACTCTAACCTTAACCTAACACAAACCTAATCCTAACCCTAAGGTAAACCTAACCCTAAACTTAACCCTAACCATAAGATATCCCTCACCCTATCCCTAACTCCAAATAATCCTAATTCTAACATCTTATCCTAAGCATAATACTAACCCTAACCCTACCTTAAACCTAAAACTAAC
>NW_006459901.1:0-227 GCF_000325575.1 Pteropus alecto | reverse complement strand
CGGTTCGGCCTCTAGATTTATGACCACTCAGGTGCCGATGGGAGTGAGAGCCCCCCTGGGAATCCGATGGGGTGAGCACGCACAGCACCCGCCACGGGCCAGCCTTTGTGTTCTCTCTCAGAGGCGATGTCACGCCGAGGCCAGAACTGGCGCCCAGTGCAGGTAGCCGTCCTGCCCGCCTCCCGTCCACATACAGCGGGGGGCAGCCTCCCCGGCCAGCCCAGCTC
>NW_006459900.1:0-227 GCF_000325575.1 Pteropus alecto | reverse complement strand
ATTTTGACAGCAACCTCATGAAAGAACCTGAGTCATATCAATTCTGCCAAGTTATTGAAGGATTTCTAACCCTCAGAAACTAAGTGTTATAATACATGTTTATTCTTTTAAGCTGTGAATTGTTAGACTTCATGGTAACCTCATTCGTAAAGACATATCTTAAGGGAAAAAGGAAGCAAGATAAAAAATATGCAAAAGGTAGTGAAAGGAGTCAGCCAAAGTTCATC
>NW_006459899.1:0-227 GCF_000325575.1 Pteropus alecto | reverse complement strand
AGAGGAGTCCCCATACCACCTGGCTGTGAAACCAGTGGGGACTCTGTCCCAGTGAGCTGGAGGGCTGCCGGGACACCAGGGTGTCCCCTTGAGGGGCCATGCACAGCCTCATTCGCCCACAGACGCACTGGCTCTGGGCTCCAGTGTGGGGGCGCCAGCTCGACGAGCACCAGGGACAGACGAGGAGGAGCCGGACCGTCTGGCTCCAGGGGGAGGGCTGGAGGGGC
>NW_006459898.1:0-227 GCF_000325575.1 Pteropus alecto | reverse complement strand
AGAGAATACAATAGAGGTTGCCAGGGGCTGGGGGCTGGAGGAAATGAGAATTTGTTATTCAATAGATATAAAGTTTTAGTTATGCTTGATGAGTAAATTCTAGATATCTGCTGTACAACAGCATGCCTATAGCTAAGGACATGGGATTGTGCATTTCACACTTTGTTAAGAGGGTAGATCTCACGTTGTGTTCCACCTACAAGAGACTCACTTCAGATTAAAAGACA
>NW_006459897.1:0-227 GCF_000325575.1 Pteropus alecto | reverse complement strand
GTGTGTCAGGAGGGCGCAGGACGGAGGATGGACGGGGAGGGAGGACAGCCCTGCCCCTGTCGCCGCTGCTCCCCTGCCCTCGCCCAGCGTCTTCCGGGTCCACCGCGGCCACACCGATCAGTGGATGGAAGCGGCGAAGCGTCCTCCGCTCAGCCTCCCGTGGAGAAGGGCGAGGAGTCTTCAGCACCAATTGAGATTGCTTTCCCTAGTTAGCAGGCGTGACCGGA
>NW_006459896.1:0-227 GCF_000325575.1 Pteropus alecto | reverse complement strand
TTTTATATCAATGTGCAAAGCCAGTAACTCCAAGATACACTGGCCCATTTGGAGATTGGTTTGGAACAAACCTCATTTCATTTCAAATATTTCTATAACCTCCAGTCTCACTGTAAACTTTGGATATATCCTTTTACTTTGAAGCACATTTGAGTATAAATCTGACACAAAAATAGCTGTAAAGTTGCCTCCATAGTAGGAGTTTCATATGTAGAAGTCCAATAAAA
>NW_006459895.1:0-227 GCF_000325575.1 Pteropus alecto | reverse complement strand
AAAGAAGTTCTTCTAGAAGAGAAGGAAAAATCAGATGACTCTGCTATAAATGAAAGAATATTGAAAAGATCCTTAAATCCTACTCAGTCCCTCCAATGTCCTGCTCTCTGGGCATTAGCCTCCACTCCGCCATTTAATTACTCGATAGTCTCTTCATAGCTGAACCTTTTCCAGGGTACAGGGTCAGTGTTCACACCCAGAGAACAAGAAGTGAACAACTAAACAGA
>NW_006459894.1:0-227 GCF_000325575.1 Pteropus alecto | reverse complement strand
ATGAAAATAGATTAATAAAACAACTTTAATTGCATACATGGGAGAGAAAATAATTGATAAATATGATTGAGCATCTTCCGTTACCATCGCAACAGGGATTTAGTACAACATGAATCAAAACTGAATCATCTCTATAAATTAAAAGACAATTTTTATTCTAATTTTAAATCAGAAATCATTACGCCCATTTTATTTTTAAATTTTATGGGAAAATTCATCAGATAAAA
>NW_006459893.1:0-227 GCF_000325575.1 Pteropus alecto | reverse complement strand
CTCCCACGTAGAGATCAGATGGCCATCCAAGACTGGTAACATGTTTCACATGCATTATTTTCAGTAGTTTTACTAAAATATTGGCCAAAACAGTGTCCGCTGTCTGATCTCTGCTCGCATGCACTATAAACAATTCTACAGATTAAACTGTGTATCATTTCTTGATCATGTCCCATCGAAACCAAAAAAGTGCTAATTACTGTTTCAATATCAAATATATACCTTAA
>NW_006459892.1:0-227 GCF_000325575.1 Pteropus alecto | reverse complement strand
AGACAATGTGAAGAGACACAGGGAGAAGATGGCCATCTCAAAACCAAATAGGTGGGCTTGCAACACATCTTTCCCTCACAGCCCTCAGAAGGAACTAATCTTGCCAATACCTTGATTTTGGACTTGGAGCCTCCAGAACTGTCAGACAATACATTTCTCCTGTTTCAGCTACCTAGTCTGTGGTACTTTGTTATAGAAGCCCTAAATATATAGAAGCTCATCCTGAC
>NW_006459891.1:0-227 GCF_000325575.1 Pteropus alecto | reverse complement strand
AGTTTAATAATAAGACTAAAACCCCAATTAGAGGTCAGTCATGTCATCCACTTCAGAGAGATTTAGTGAGAATTAAACAAAATAATGCACTAAATCTCTTGTTGATACAATGTTTGATATCTAGTAAAAAATGGCAGCAATAGTTATGATTAGAAAGGTTATAACTATTTTATAAATAAACTCTGCTTCAGAAGAGGTTTAAGCAGCAGCATGAACCAGGCTCCAGC
>NW_006459890.1:0-227 GCF_000325575.1 Pteropus alecto | reverse complement strand
CACCAGGATTTGCCTCCTGGAGCCAGTAAGGACCCAGCAGCCCCCAAAGCCAGCGAGGATGCACCCTAGCCCGGAACTGGGGACTTCTGGAGCACACGGCAGGGCGCCGGGGTCCGGGGCCTCGGGTGGACCCACCGTCTGCGCTCGGCGTTCCCAGGCGGGTTTGCAGGTCGGCCTGGGCCCCGAGCTCATGCGGGTGCTGGCCCTGGGCCGTGAGCGGAGACCGC
>NW_006459889.1:0-227 GCF_000325575.1 Pteropus alecto | reverse complement strand
TTGCTTGGCACAGGGACTGTCCGACGCTCAAGTCCATCTTTGCCTCGGTCCTCTGCCTGGGACAGACTGGACGCTCCGCTCTCGCAGGCCGCGGAGCCCGCGCTGGTTTCGCACTGCCGAAGGCCGTCTGCTGGGCTTTGCCAGCTCCCGGGGCGGCGCCCCGTCGCATGGTGCTTCCCCTTCTCATGAGACCCAGGCCCGTTTTCTTCAGCCGCGGCCTTGTTTGC
>NW_006459888.1:0-227 GCF_000325575.1 Pteropus alecto | reverse complement strand
CAACAGGACAGCTGAAGCAGGAAAGTGGCCTTTACTGGAAGGCTGTGGGGGGCGTGCTCCTGCGGCCTCGCGGGTGGCCACTTGCCCAGTCCAAGTGCAGGGGCGGTGCAGACAGTGGCGCCCCCAGCCCCCTGGCCCCCGTGGGTTCCCTCAGGTCCTGGGGAGCTCCCGCAGCCCCCCACGCTTCTCCCTGCGGCCTCTCGCTCTCTGTCCAGGTGTCCGTCAGT
>NW_006459887.1:0-227 GCF_000325575.1 Pteropus alecto | reverse complement strand
TCATAGTAAAATGTGCAAAAAATATTTTGTGTTTACATGATCAACAGGGTGAGGTTCTTGACAGGTTCTTTTTGCCGACATGACTGTTTGAGGGGGTGCTCCGAAGTTGGTAGGGATCCGGAACAGTTCTGCACTGTGCATGACCTATACTCCCATCAGTGCCCACAAAAATTCTGACAGCCGCCACTTGCCATCATATCCAAAACACCTCTTGGGGGCAGTGGCCC
>NW_006459886.1:0-227 GCF_000325575.1 Pteropus alecto | reverse complement strand
CTGGAAGCGGCGCGCGGGCTTCTTTCCCTGCTGGGTGCCTCGTCCGGGCCGGGCGGGTCGGTGGATCCGCTCAGCCCGCGCCCCGCAGCGCACGCGCCGCGGCCGGCGCAGGGGAGTCGAGCGGCGGCGGCCAGAGCGGCCAGCGCGAGGCCGAAGCAGAAGGAGACTCCACTGAATATGCTGCCGGACAGCACACGCCTCCCGCTCTCCCGAAAGCACCTCGCCTG
>NW_006459885.1:0-227 GCF_000325575.1 Pteropus alecto | reverse complement strand
CTCTAAAACACACTCGACCATAATTAAAACTTCGTTTTGCTTTCTTTCGACCGGTTTCCGTGAGGAGTCTCCGAAAGCCTCCCATCCTCTAAGAGTCCATTTTCTCTCTTATCTCCCTGATAAGTTTTCCTCTGCAGCAAAGCTACCTCTGAGAGACAGTGATGCTTTCAAACGTGCCCCTTCCGTCCCTACTTCACCCGAGGCCGGAGAGGAAGGGGAGAACCGAG
>NW_006459884.1:0-227 GCF_000325575.1 Pteropus alecto | reverse complement strand
CCTCGCGCTATAGATCGGCACATTCTCAGGAGCACTGTGGTCGGGGGGGCCCCCACGTGGGCTGTCCGACACTGGACACTGGATCACTCTCTTTTTTGGCCCCACTTGCCCCCCAGTCAGCCTCAGGGGGGCTCTCCCTTCCCTGAGAGAGAGATAACCGTCCATTCCTGTGAACTTGCCCAGTTTCCCTTCCTGCCTAATACAGTGAAAGTGTTTCCAGCTCCGAC
>NW_006459883.1:0-227 GCF_000325575.1 Pteropus alecto | reverse complement strand
TGTTCAACTACCAGCAAGGCACAGGTGCCTGCTGCTCCTAGAGCTCTCTTCAAGTCCTCTGCTGAGAACGCCACCAGCACATGCCAAAACCGTATGTTCTTTTGTGAGCAGGCTTCTCTTCAGACGTGCAAACGTGACATCCCTAACACTAAGACCAATCACTGGCACTCCCATTGAATCCTACTAACTGGGTAATCTCCTAGCTCCCACTGAAAATTATCTTCAGC
>NW_006459882.1:0-227 GCF_000325575.1 Pteropus alecto | reverse complement strand
ACTGCCCAACCATCACAATATCAAAAATGAAAAAGAAGTGTTGGCAAGCATACGAAACAGCTGAAACTCATGTATACTGGTGGGTACAATCACATCAAGAGACTACTTGGCAATATCTGCTAAGGATGAACATACCCTGGGACCCAATAAACCCACACCTAGGCATATATCTAACAGAAATGTAGACATACTTTCTCCTAAAAGCTTACGCAAGAACATTCAGAGCA
>NW_006459881.1:0-227 GCF_000325575.1 Pteropus alecto | reverse complement strand
GGATAATTGTGGAACTAGATCTACTACATTAAACTTATGCTTAAGTGTCATTTAACCCTCCTTTAACCCTCGAATATATGTTTGAGTATAAATACCTGTTATACTTATTTTTCTGGAACTAAGCCATTGTTTTATTCATGAAAGTAAATATTAGATGCCACTGAAATGCTCTACATGTTACCTTTACAAACTCTTGCTTCATCATGCCAATGAGGATTCTACCAAAT
>NW_006459880.1:0-227 GCF_000325575.1 Pteropus alecto | reverse complement strand
ATGCCCAATATGTGCACAAGTCAACTCTTGCTCCACCGCAACAGGAGGCAGTGGCGTGCGACAGAAAGGACAAGCTCCTGGAGAACATTGGGAGGTAGACTTTACAGAAGTTGCCCCTGGCACTTTCGGGTTTAAGTATCTTCTGGTTTTCATCGACACCTACTCTGGATGGACCGAGGCCTTCCCCACTAGAAAGGAGACTGCACAAGTAGTAGCTAAGAAATTAC
>NW_006459879.1:0-227 GCF_000325575.1 Pteropus alecto | reverse complement strand
GCCAGAGAGAGGCCCTGAAGCTTACACTCCATTAGTTTCTGCTCTCTGCCCTCAGCCCCTTCTCCTCCATGGTGGTGTCTGTGTCAAATGGCTTCCAGAAAAGTCCCTCCCAACCGGCCTGGGTTACTATCAGGGCCAGTGCCTAGCTCAGCCCCCCAGCAGTCTCCAGGTTCCCTCGATAAGTGAGCAAATCTCATGGAGCAAATGCAGAATCCGTCTCTGATGAG
>NW_006459878.1:0-227 GCF_000325575.1 Pteropus alecto | reverse complement strand
TGGGGCAGCGGCTCTGTGCCAGGTGCCCTTCGTATACACCAACTCAGGCTGGCAGGTCCCTGAGCAGCGATGGGGCTGTCAGCCCGGAGGGGGCTGAGCAGAGAGGCGCAGGATGGGATGGGGGCCGGGGCCCAGGGCTGCACGGCGTCAGGATCCCTGGGGGTGGGGCCGGAGGGGCTGGACTCTCCGCTGGGGCCACCTTGGTGCTCGCCACCAAGACCTCAGAG
>NW_006459877.1:0-227 GCF_000325575.1 Pteropus alecto | reverse complement strand
GCAGCCCTGGGCCCACGCCATTATAATAACAGAGCACTGAGAAGAACCGATTCTTCCCAAACCTCTGCTCTAAAAGGGTCTCCGATTAAGCAGGTTTGGAAAATACCATATTATATCGCCCTCTTCAAGAGCCTATTAAACGTCCTAAGAGGTTTTTTATAAAGACGCCTCTTGAAGGCTTATTAACCAGGATTTCTCAGACATTATTGACTAAGGAACACTTTTAT
>NW_006459876.1:0-227 GCF_000325575.1 Pteropus alecto | reverse complement strand
CTTGAGAGCTTTTAAAAAAGTACAAGTGCTTAGACTTCTCTGCTAAGGGCTTCAGACTTCGTTAGTCTGAGCCAGTCTAGGAGTAGCCCAGGGTTCAGACATCAGAAGTTTTAAAAAGCTACCAGGTGATTCTAACATACAGCTAGGGTTGAGAAAGACTGTTTCATTACTTTGTGACTGACACAGTACTACCATGCATTACATCATATAGTACATTCATGTGATAT
>NW_006459875.1:0-227 GCF_000325575.1 Pteropus alecto | reverse complement strand
AAAACTCTAAGAATTATTTTTTCTAAGAACACACAAAACTATGTGGAAGCATTTTAAAGTCTAGCAAAGGACATAATAGATGATTAAAATAAATGACAATTCCGTCTTGGATGGAATGAGTAATATTACAAAGATGTTATTTCCCACATTAATCTAGAAATTTAATTTAATTTCAATCAAAATGTCTATTGAATTTTTTGAAGTCCTTGATAAATTTATTCTCAAAT
>NW_006459874.1:0-227 GCF_000325575.1 Pteropus alecto | reverse complement strand
CTATATCAAACTAAAAAGCTTCTGTACAGCAAACAGTCAACAAAGTGAACCAGCAACCTACAGAATGGGAGAAAATATTTGTAAATTGTATAGTTGATAAGGGGTGAATATCCAAAAAATATAAGGAACTCATAAAACTAATAGCAAAAACAAAACAAAAAACAAACAAAAAACCCCAATCTAATTAAAAATGGGCAGAGGAATTGAATAGCCATTTTTTTTTCTAA
>NW_006459873.1:0-227 GCF_000325575.1 Pteropus alecto | reverse complement strand
GGGAAAGGTATGTAAGTGGAATGAAGAGAATAATTACTTATAATCCCACTGCGTAGACTTAGCCGTGATTAGTGTCTTCCTAGATTTTTTGTAGATGTACGTGTACACATAATTTTAAAACACTAGCTGGTACCATATCGAATATATATTTTTATCCTATATTTTCACTTCATATTGTGTGATTAGCATTTCCTATTTTACTAACGATTCTCTGAAAACATGATTTT
>NW_006459872.1:0-227 GCF_000325575.1 Pteropus alecto | reverse complement strand
CGCCGATGGTGTCTGCTCGTGTGAGACCACAAGGGTGGGTGGAGCCCTAGCTGCCCCTCAGGCACCCCACTTAATGCTGGGGTGTCCTCTGATGTCAGGGCCATGCCTTGCTGGCAGCCCTGAGGTGCACCCTATGGCCAGAGAGCTGCCCGTTCAGGGCCCTAACCCCACTGCCCACGGCGAGACGCCACATGACCAGGTGCCGGGGTCCCCCCACTCGTCACCCC
>NW_006459871.1:0-227 GCF_000325575.1 Pteropus alecto | reverse complement strand
GTTCCGTTCGTTTGTTGCTTTCGGTTTTATAGCCCGCATTTGAGTGACTCTTTTCGCTGAGCGTGACCATCTCAAGACCCGTCCACGTTATCGCAAATGGCCGTTTCATCTTTCTGTGTGTGTGGACCACAGCATCTTTATCCATCATCCATCGAAGGACACTTTTATCTGGGACGATCTGTGCACCGCGATGTTCGCTGCAGCGTTATTCACGGAGGCCAAGATGC
>NW_006459870.1:0-227 GCF_000325575.1 Pteropus alecto | reverse complement strand
ATTTATGAATAGATTATTTTCCAAAAGTTCACTTATGAGTTTACTAGAATATGTTTTCTGATAGAAGTATAATAATAGGCTAACCCAAAGAATGAGTTATGTAGACGAACACCATAAAACCCACTAAGTTTTAAACTTAAGGTAGAAGAACAAAGTTTCTTCCTCTCCTCTTAGGGAAAAGAAAAGGTTTGACTGAATAAAACAAGTTTTTCTTGAACTCCTCACCT
>NW_006459869.1:0-227 GCF_000325575.1 Pteropus alecto | reverse complement strand
CCATCCCTGTGCCTCTGGGATGAAGCCAACTTGATTATGGTGTATAATCATTTTAATATGTTGCTATATTCAGTTTGCTACCATTTTACTTAAGATTTCTGTATCTGTGTTCATGAAGGACACTTCATATTGATAAATGGAATCATACATGAAGAAGACAACACTTTTATTAATATGTATGCTCCTAATCAGAGTAATAAATCTAATGAAACATATGAAGGACCTAT
>NW_006459868.1:0-227 GCF_000325575.1 Pteropus alecto | reverse complement strand
CTTAAAACTAAAGCTAATCCTAACCTTAATTCTAATCCTAACCCTAACACTAACCATAACCGTGAAGCTAACCCTAAAACTAAAGCGAATCCTAATTTTAATTCTAACCATAACCCTGAATTGAACACTAACCGTAAACTTAACCCCTTACCTTAACCCTAATCACAATCCTAACGTAACCCTAAACCTAATACTAACCTTATCAATAACTCTAACACTAACTCTAA
>NW_006459867.1:0-227 GCF_000325575.1 Pteropus alecto | reverse complement strand
TTTGGAAGTTAAAAAGCTGGCCTCTGCCCTGCCCTCCCCTTCTTGTATGGGGACGCCTTTCTGTAGCCAGGCTCCCAGCAGCCACATCCTCACTGCCACCTCGCCAGCCACAGGTGTGACTTCAGCACAGTGGTGGGCTACAGACACCTCCCTGGCTCAGCCAGCTTCCTGCAGGTCAAGCCCAGCCACGAGCAGAGGCCGAAGCATCTCAGATACAGTAACGAGGT
>NW_006459866.1:0-227 GCF_000325575.1 Pteropus alecto | reverse complement strand
ATTGAGGTAAACCCCGATCATTAGCGTATAAGATACACGACATGCCTTGGAAGCCTGCTTGATTCATTCAATTCATTCACCAGGGAGAGACAATTTCAAGTCCCCTATTCATAGTCCAAAATCTTGAGTATGAAGTCTACAATTTGGTCATTTTTTGTGTGTATTTTTTGGTAGTAGATTTATTGTGATTGGTATAACTTCCACGCCACACAATTGACCCATGTAAA
>NW_006459865.1:0-227 GCF_000325575.1 Pteropus alecto | reverse complement strand
TTGTAAGGTGCTTAAAGTGCACCTCGCGATGATTTGAGGTGCTGCACATCATGAAGGGGTTCCTCCCATCTGATTGACGCACCCACCGCCTCGCCTTTGTGTGCATGAGAACTTTTAAGGTCCGCGCTCTTAGCAAACCTCAGAGCTGCCATGCGACGTCATCAGCTGTCGTCACCGCGCTTTGCATCAGACGCTCGGACCTTATCCCTCCTACAGCTGAGAGCGTG
>NW_006459864.1:0-227 GCF_000325575.1 Pteropus alecto | reverse complement strand
TGTGTCCGTGCACTGGGAGAGGGGAGGGCTCAACATGGAAAATGGCTACTGCCAGCACTTCTGTACAAAGCGAGTCTTGCTCGGCCCTCACTCTAACAATGTCTCTCTGTTAGTACCAGGTGACCTCTGCATGCAGTCAAATAGGCACTGGTGTTCAGAGCAAACAGATCTGTCACTGCGAAAATCCTCTCACAGATGCAGCCCCTTTAAGAGGCATCTGCTGCTGC
>NW_006459863.1:0-227 GCF_000325575.1 Pteropus alecto | reverse complement strand
TGTGCTGCCTCCTCCGCCTGGAAGCCCTCCCCCCCATCTGAGGAGCCTGCTCCTCCTGGCACCAGAGCACCAGCCAGCAGACCCTGCCTCCCCCACCACGACTGGGCAGAATCGAGCGCCGCACTCCGGCCCCCCAGAAAACTCAGTTTATTCTGAATTTTAGCTGTCTATGTGTCACCAGCTCTGTGCCCAAAAGTCTGTGTCCACACCTGTAAAAGGGGCCTGTG
>NW_006459862.1:0-227 GCF_000325575.1 Pteropus alecto | reverse complement strand
ATGTCGACCCCGCAGCCCCGGGCGAGGGCGTCACGCTCACCTGCACATCCCGACGCAGCGTATTCCGCCCTGTCCCCGCCTGCACGTGAGTCTCGGAAAGTGACAACTGCCGGACTTCTGCAGCCAGGTCCTGCTGTCTCGCGTGAGCCGCGCTGGCCGACAGCAACATGACGGCCCCAGTACAATGCGAGCACAGTATTGTTCTCGTGCTTTAGTCCCTACCTGGC
>NW_006459861.1:0-227 GCF_000325575.1 Pteropus alecto | reverse complement strand
TAAAACATTATCAATTTGAGTGGAAAACCTACTTAAGTGGCTTACTCAGGAATGAGTACGGTTATAGTCTTTGACCTTGAAACCTTATCAATTGATGTTTCCAGTCAGAAACGGATACTACGCCACATTTGATGTTGCTGGAGGTGATTCTGCCATAGTGTCCACACGTGTGTTAGGAACAGTAACTCACTAAGACTGCCAGGGGTGACGGGGAGCATGCTTTAGTG
>NW_006459860.1:0-227 GCF_000325575.1 Pteropus alecto | reverse complement strand
CTTAGCTTCCGAGATCAGACATTGGGTTTGTTCAGAGTGGCCTGGTCATAGACCATAGATCGTGGCTCCACTGGGGCGTAAACCCAGGACCTTCTGAGTGTAGAGCGGACATGCTAACCACTACACTGTGGAGCCACATTCAGTGGGTCTTGTTTTCTTATCCATTCAGCCTGTCTATCTTTTGGTTGGAATCCTTAATTCTTTTCCATTTAAGGTACTTATTGATA
>NW_006459859.1:0-227 GCF_000325575.1 Pteropus alecto | reverse complement strand
CCAGCCAGGCTCCTGATGCTCTGATGGTCCATCCCCCGCAGATCTCTTTGGCCTCCATGGTGCCTACTCCCTCAGTCCCAGGCCTGTCCCCTTGGAAGATTCTGAGCTCCAGACAGGCAGAAACCATATGTGGCTAATGTCCAACATCACTCCTCACCCACTGCCCACCTTAGGGCCCAGGAAAGAGAGGCACACCGGCTGGTCATGTGCAAGCCAATGAACTTGCC
>NW_006459858.1:0-227 GCF_000325575.1 Pteropus alecto | reverse complement strand
ACATACATCTGAGGATATAAAGAAAAGGCCACATGGAGACCAATAAGAGAGGCGGACATGAAGCGGGCTGGTCCCGCAGCCTCGCGTGGCGGCCTAGCACTGGGAGGGAGGGCGCGGCTGCAGAGGCCCCCTGAAGGAGAGGGGTGTCCCACCCCACCCAGGGGCTCCTCAGCCCAGAGTTCCAGCACTGTGGAGAGGAGTTCCCACAAAATCTGACTGTAAAACCA
>NW_006459857.1:0-227 GCF_000325575.1 Pteropus alecto | reverse complement strand
AATATAGCAAATAAGGGCAGAGACCGAAAAAACAAAAACAAAACAAAACGAAAAATAAACTAGATTGCCCGGTTCTCAGGACTATGACTTTTCAGGTTCTGGGTTCTATTTGCCTTTCTTAGAACCTGCATGCATTCTCCTACTTATAAAATCGAGAGATTTCTCGTTTGCATTTCTTGTCCATAGAACAATATAGTAATAATGCACCTAGTGGTACCACCACCTAT
>NW_006459856.1:0-227 GCF_000325575.1 Pteropus alecto | reverse complement strand
GGGGTGTCCTTTCAAGGTCTCTGAAACCAGACCTTCAGTAAACACTGGAAATGGGGTCCATGCAGAAGAAACTAGATTTTTAAGCCATTAACCTCTATTTTAAAGAATAAGTTTTACTCCTTCGAGTTCTCACTATAGACCTACCTACAAATGACTAAAACTTTCCAACGGATTCTCAAAGTTGTGCCGATGGCTTACATTTATTTGCAAAAAGAATGGCTTCCCAC
>NW_006459855.1:0-227 GCF_000325575.1 Pteropus alecto | reverse complement strand
GGCACTTTGTTGTGGCAGCTCCAGGAAACTCATGCAATGGTTACATCGAGACTTGGTGGATGAAGGAGGAGGAAAAACCCTCCAGTAAAGAGAAGCATCTCTGGCCAAGCTGCAGAGGTGGGAGAGAGCGTCTACACTGGGGCGCTGCACAGAGTCGGGGAGGCCAGATCAGGGGGCACGCACACAGGGCGGCAGGCTGGGGAAGCACGCAGGGGCCAGAAAATAAG
>NW_006459854.1:0-227 GCF_000325575.1 Pteropus alecto | reverse complement strand
AAGGTTCTTACTAAATTTTATTCATTTAGTAACTAAATGTTAATATATGCGGGGAGCGTAGTGCATTGAGCCGTCCACGGGGAACGTTCCGGGTGTGTTAGTTGCCATTACTGATCAATAGAGGTTTAGTGAGCACGCATTACATGTTAAAGGAGGCATAGAGGCTATAGCAGATGGGACACAAAAATCAAAGTCCGTCCCTTCACAGAGTTTTTTAAAGTAAATTG
>NW_006459853.1:0-227 GCF_000325575.1 Pteropus alecto | reverse complement strand
AAAGACAGCATTTTAAGGAAATTGGGGGAGGCTAGACACCTCAAAGAAGCTGAAGCTCGAATGTCATTGGCGTGGCTCTGCTATTTGACATTATTTCTAGGAAGATGATTTTTTCCACTAAAATTCTAGGTCGCCCGAGGACATGGCTGTGAATTGCCAGCACAGAAGTGCAAAGCCGCCTCCAGGGCCAGCAAGGAGCCCTCCTTCTTCTGAGAGACACTGCCCTC
>NW_006459852.1:0-227 GCF_000325575.1 Pteropus alecto | reverse complement strand
GGTCACCACCTAGGTTTCACGCCCGCTCCTGTCCACGTGTTGTGGGAACGGTGCCCCTCTCTACCTGACATCCTCGGTCTGACGTCACATCCGGTTTCACACACCTTCTCTGCTCACAGATCACTAACCCCGAAAGACCAGGCTGCCGCCCCACACTTCCAGTGTGATGCGTGAGGAACGCTACTAAAAAGGACCACGCAGGCACATGATTTCCTGCCGCCAGAACC
>NW_006459851.1:0-227 GCF_000325575.1 Pteropus alecto | reverse complement strand
CCTCCCCTGGGAAGTTTCCTTGATGATTGAGGGGTCGGTAGGCAAACAGAGATCTGCCTCCCCCAAATGCTGGCAGGCATCACCCAAGGAGAATCTCAAATATGAGGGAAAAGGAAAATTTTTAAAAAGAAGTTTTTTTAAATAAAAAAATACATATGGGGCACAGTTCAGCAACATCAGATATCAGGATAGGCATAGAAGAGAAAGGTTGACAATTGGCATAAGGA
>NW_006459850.1:0-227 GCF_000325575.1 Pteropus alecto | reverse complement strand
CCCTGACACCCCGTGCCCCGGGATCCCGCCCACCTACCTGGGTCCTCGCTCTGCCGTCTGCCTCCTGGTCGCCCCTACCTGGAAGAAACCTCCTCCCCCTCGCACCCACCCTGCCCGCGTCACGTGACACACTTGTTCGCCCAGCCCCAGTCCTGCCGGGGTTTAAGGGCATATACCCTCGTCCTCCTTTCTGCTCGGCCACCTAGCATAGCGCCTGGCACACAGTG
>NW_006459849.1:0-227 GCF_000325575.1 Pteropus alecto | reverse complement strand
CTGACCCACACAGCACTGGGCAGGAGCGCGCCGGCCGGGTCTGCGAACGCCCTGGGGCGGCCGCGGCAAAGCCTCCGTCTGGCTCCCCACAGCCGCCGACCGGGTCCGGAGAGCTCGCTTCTCCTGATCCTGTGTTCTCTTCGCTGCATTTTCCCCGATTTCAGGGGAGTTGTTCCGGTTCCCCCCCAGTCACCCAGCCAGAGCGTCCGTGTCCACCTCGACCTCCC
>NW_006459848.1:0-227 GCF_000325575.1 Pteropus alecto | reverse complement strand
TGTGGAAGTGGTCAGTAAAAAGGCTAAGGCTAGAGGCCCTGGAGTTACACCCCGGGGTTTATATCCCCCTATCAGCACTCCATGACTGAGGCACCTTCTCCTGCCCAGTCTCTCGAAGCCTCAGTTTTGTTAGAAGTTAGAAGTAGTAATAGCAATAGTAGTACTTCTAAGAATTTCAATGATTAAATGAGATAATACATTTAAAAAATGTTTATCTCGGTGGCTGA
>NW_006459847.1:0-227 GCF_000325575.1 Pteropus alecto | reverse complement strand
TTCACAGCTCACCGGTCACCTGGGTGCTTCCCGTGCGGGTAGCATGTGCAGGAGCGACCGTGCCCACAGGGATGGCCGCCACACCGTCGCGTGCTTACGGTAGACACCGGGCACCAACGGGGCCGCCTGCTGCGCGATCCCAGCACGGTGAGTTCCAGAAGGACCCAAGTCTCGGGGAGAGGTGCCAGGTCGCCTCAAAAGGAATATTCTAGGCAAACAGTCTGATG
>NW_006459846.1:0-227 GCF_000325575.1 Pteropus alecto | reverse complement strand
TACAAAATTACTTAATTTTATTATTTATGCTTTCAATATTTTCCAAAACTGATAAAACACATGAGTTTCCTTTATGATTAGAAAATACTATAACTATTCAAAATATGATTTAGATACTTGCATTCATCAGTGTTCTCCACAAAAACAGAACCAATAGAATGGAGTTGTATTTATGTTTATATATTATAAGTCATTGGCTCACATGATTATGGAGGCTGACAAGTCCC
>NW_006459845.1:0-227 GCF_000325575.1 Pteropus alecto | reverse complement strand
AAAAAATCCCGTAAACTGTGGGGTTGAGGAGCTTCTAAGCTGGAAATCACATTCCTGTGCTGGCGGGGGGGGGGAGGGATGCCCCCAACTCCACAGAGGTCTCTGTGCTGGGGACCCCACCGGACCTCGCTCAGTGTTTCTCTTCATTTGGCTGTTCATTTCTGTTCTTCACAGCAGGGACCGGTGCTCATCTTCCTAACAGGCTGTGGCCCGGGGGGTGGGGACCC
>NW_006459844.1:0-227 GCF_000325575.1 Pteropus alecto | reverse complement strand
CTGAACTTCAGATGTGATTAGGTACTCCTTGACTTGAAATGTTTACATGGATTATCCTTTTCCCCACTGCGCTCAAGGAATGACTTCTAGTAGCTTAGGATACCCTGCATCTTCTTCCCCTGCTTAACAATCCTACTTGATCTCTTTTGATTCATCTTATGCCCTTTGAGGCTTTATTCCCATAATTTCTCTAAGGGAACAAACTTTCTCCAACTGCAAGGCCTCTG
>NW_006459843.1:0-227 GCF_000325575.1 Pteropus alecto | reverse complement strand
AATATTGACTGCCTCTCTTTTGCTCAAATTCTTCTAGACCATTTCCAACACAATGCGGGTTGATCTCTTCCATTGTCTTGCATCCTTATTCTCCAAGCAAAGTAACTTTAAGAAAAGCGCTTAGGTTAGCCTTTTAATATACGAGGGTTCCTCCAGCCAGCAAAGGGAAGACCTCATCAACCAAAGGTGCTAAATACTAGAACTAGGTTTAGCATGTAGGGGTTTGG
>NW_006459842.1:0-227 GCF_000325575.1 Pteropus alecto | reverse complement strand
GTAGATAAGAAATGGTATGTAACCAACAGACTTTTTGATGTCCTGGCAACATCCCAGTTCTTGTCCATCCACTCTTCCAATTCCGGAATTAATGGGAGAGCACCGTGGGCTAGAGGGCCTACCCTTGTGGCCAGGCTGTCGAGAAGTATGAATTGTAAGTCCTCTATAAGTCACAAAGGACAGTTAGGAAGAGAAGGGAATATTGGGAGAGACAGGTGGTGTTTAAA
>NW_006459841.1:0-227 GCF_000325575.1 Pteropus alecto | reverse complement strand
CCGCTCACACGAAAGTCAGTGCTTCCGAAGCAAACACGGGCGTCTGACCAAGCACCACCCGGGCCCACTGCCCCTTCACCAGCCACAGACACCTACAGCTCGCGGAGTTACCTCTGCCACCGTCTCTCTCTCGCACTGTCCCTCACAGCAAGAGTCATAAAGGAACGACAGAGACCCGCAGATGCCACCCTTGACACCTACCACCTGCGCCCTGTCCCGGACCCTTG
>NW_006459840.1:0-227 GCF_000325575.1 Pteropus alecto | reverse complement strand
TGGTGACTGGCCGAGAGGGTGGCATGTTCTTGCTCAGGCTCGCGCTTTGCTGTGGGAGCCGTATCCGGTCACGTCCCAGCTGGAACTCGGCTCCACTTGCAGTTTCTTCACCCAACAGAAGACACGTGATTGAAGGGTGAGAAGGGAGATAACCTGCGCATATGAGGCCATACCTCGTACATGGGGCCCATCGGGCCGGGGTGTCTGTGATTCATGGCAACTGAGAG
>NW_006459839.1:0-227 GCF_000325575.1 Pteropus alecto | reverse complement strand
ACACGTGGTGGCACTGCCAAGGCCGTGTAAATGGCACCAGAGCTCCAGCCGACATCGCCCGAAGGCGCGGGGCGGAGCTGCCTCCTTCAGAGGCTCAACCTTCTCTGCAAGAGGCTCAGCGCGATGCGAATCTTCCACGGCCACCGTTCCGGGCCATCGGGTCTGCCACCTACAGAGCCAACCCGGGCCACTCGCTGGGGTCACACCCACCACGGCTTTCCTTTAAT
>NW_006459838.1:0-227 GCF_000325575.1 Pteropus alecto | reverse complement strand
AAAGACAGACATTTTGCTCTTTATCACTACTAATTGGCTATTATCTTACCACTTTCTTCTGAATGGGACTCACTTATGGAAAGTTACGAGTAGGGCCTTTACACCTAAATGGAAATAGTTATTTGCACATAGTTATTTTCAGGTTACTGCGGTAAGGGGTCTGTGCCACCCGTGTCACCTTTGTTATAGGCTGACAGATGCTCTCAGTAAATCCTTCAGTAAATTAC
>NW_006459837.1:0-227 GCF_000325575.1 Pteropus alecto | reverse complement strand
AGTCTCTATTTGTCCCTTTAGAATCACTAAGTAGAATTGGGAATTAATACAATTTAATAATGTATCTGAAGAATGGAAGATAAGAGACTGGTCATATAAGTCTTCTTGGTGAGATTTTAATAGGGGCATCTACAAATGGAAACTGCACTTCAGAGAGATATCCAGCATGGAGAGAAGCAAGCAGATCAAGGCAATTCTATCAGGAAGCACTACTCTGTAAATATCTA
>NW_006459836.1:0-228 GCF_000325575.1 Pteropus alecto | reverse complement strand
CAGTATAAAAACAGATACATAAATCAAGAGAACAGAATGGAGAGCCCAGAAATAAATTCATGCCTATGTAGTCATTTAATCTATGATAAAGGAAACAAGACTATACAATGCAGTAAAACAGTCTCTTCAATACACAATGTTGGGAAACCTGAGACAGACACATGCAAAAAAATAAAATAAAAAAGAAAGAAAGAATTGGACCACTTTCTTATACCATATACAAAAATA
>NW_006459835.1:0-227 GCF_000325575.1 Pteropus alecto | reverse complement strand
GACAATGTTACTGGAATCCAACCGGAACTGGAATCGTGGAAGAAGATCCTTCTAATTTCTCGATGGTGCCACCCATAGGCCAATGTAATCAAGAAGGTAGAAAGCAATGGTTGCCAGTATTATAATTAATAGAGGTCAGTCTCTGGGGACACAAATAAGGTAGAGAAGAGCAAAGATAAACCACAAAAGTTTTTTGATTTATAGAAGTTTCTATTTTTCATATAGTC
>NW_006459834.1:0-227 GCF_000325575.1 Pteropus alecto | reverse complement strand
CCTATAATGTAAGATGAAGAGGCAAAGAAACAGAGAAAGGAATATATGAATCTAGTGTAATCAAAAAAAAGCTCTCAGGAAAAATCAGCATTTTAACCCAGAATAATTCTTCATATTACTACAGATGAATGCGGTGGCTACCATCAAAGTGAGAGAGTGTTTGAAACTAATTGGGTGTTATTATACACTTTGGGGGAAACAAATTGAGCCTCCCCACACCGTGGAAC
>NW_006459833.1:0-227 GCF_000325575.1 Pteropus alecto | reverse complement strand
ATCAGGTATTTATAAAGCACAGGGCTTTTTTTTTTTTCTTTTTCTTTAATTTACTTATAACTATTGCTTCATGTTTACTTTCATCTGAATACAAAATCTCAGATTTTCAAAAGATGCCTCGGAAATAACAGAAGTGGAATTTTCTTTTGAGAAGTTGCTATAGAAAAGGACAAATTCCCATATCCATAATACACATTGTGTAATATGTAGACACCTCTATTTTTCAA
>NW_006459832.1:0-227 GCF_000325575.1 Pteropus alecto | reverse complement strand
GAAATGAAAGACACAAGAACTATCTCCAAGAAGTCCCTAACCTAGATGGGGAGACAGAAAAATAAAGAGATAATCATTCAGGGTGACAAAGGGGGCCCAGGGTATTTGGGGGATCACAAAATAGATGCTCCTAACCTACACAGGACAGAGGGGAGGGAGGTGGCGGTAACATGGAAACGAAAGTACCCTTCTATAGATGATCGGATAAAGAACATGTGGTACATATA
>NW_006459831.1:0-227 GCF_000325575.1 Pteropus alecto | reverse complement strand
TCTGAATTCTTCTCTGTTGTGCTCTTGGAGGAGGACGCTTTCAGGTCATCTACAGATAGATGGTAATGCCCAGCGGGAAGAACTCTATGCCAGGTGACGACACTTCCTCCAATCCCGGAGAGAGTTCAGAAGCCCTAGGAGAACTAAACCAGGTCTGCTCGACCAAGATTTGACCACTGCGCTAAGATATTTAGATCTTAGGACTTATTAGGACACAAAAATGCAGC
>NW_006459830.1:0-227 GCF_000325575.1 Pteropus alecto | reverse complement strand
TAAAGGGGACAATACATCAAGAAGACATAACACTTCCCAATGTATATGTTCCCAATCAGCTAGCACCAAAATATGTAAAGCAACTATGAACAGAACCAAAGAGAGAAACTGATTTTTAAAAATTACAGTAGGGGGCCTAAATGCACCACAGTCACCTATGGATAGAGCATCCAAACAGAAAATCAAACAGGAAATATCAACCTTAAATGGCACATTAGACCAATAGG
>NW_006459829.1:0-227 GCF_000325575.1 Pteropus alecto | reverse complement strand
TTATTATTAAATTAAATCTTAAATATTAAAATATTCTTATATATTGGAAGGAGCCGAGGACACATCGTGGATAAGGGGCTATGATCTCATCCTGGATGCCCTTGGGCAGAGGTTATAATCTCTATCTGCAAAGCTGCAGAGGAATGAATTAAGACCAATGAATGGGATGAAGTCCCTGAGAGGAAAATTTGGACTCAGTATAAGGAATAACTTTCAAATCATCACCA
>NW_006459828.1:0-227 GCF_000325575.1 Pteropus alecto | reverse complement strand
TTCAGTTATTGTATTCTTCTTTTCTGACTGGTTCTCCTTTATGGTTTCTATGTGCTTTTTGATACCAACTATCTCTCTGTTGAAGGTCTCACTGAGATTATCCATTCTCCCTCTAAGTTTGTTGAGAATCCTTATAACCCATGTTTTGAACTCTGTCTCTGGTAGGTTGTTCGCCTCCATTTCATTTAGTTATTTTTTCTGGAGTTTTCTCCTGTTGTTTCATTTGT
>NW_006459827.1:0-227 GCF_000325575.1 Pteropus alecto | reverse complement strand
CCACTGAGGACCTCCTGGAACGGTCTGGCCTCTGTACCTGCTTCTGGTGTCTTGTCGAAGTCTGAGAAAATGACTCACCTTAACCCACCAGCTCCTCTGGGCCAGACACGCAGCCGGCCCCCCAGCAGCGATGAGGGGACTCTGGGTGGCAATCGTCCCAGCAGGCTCCACGCTCCTCAGAGGCGCTGCCCGGCTCCCCCTCCATGTCCTCCTATGCCTAGCGCAGT
>NW_006459826.1:0-227 GCF_000325575.1 Pteropus alecto | reverse complement strand
AGATGTTCGTTAATTCAATAAATGAAAAATTTGTGTGAGATGAGAAAGTAGTCATACCATCATTACACCCCCTAGCTTTTATTCATAAGAAAGAAAACTTTGGATTTGTTTTTAGCAAAAAGTGTAGTTACTGTTTTGGGGAACTGGGACACACATCTGTAAGACAGTTACGCGCTCATCTATCATGTTAGGAAGTCGATAATAAGGTAGGCAAAGTACATTATTTA
>NW_006459825.1:0-227 GCF_000325575.1 Pteropus alecto | reverse complement strand
CATGTGTTAGCACGATCTGCCTGGTTCTCAGCCCATAGTCATCTGGCAAGACAGTGGTCTCTCGACAAAGCCTCGCAGCAATGGAAACATCTGCCGACACAGCACAGTGTCTAGGCTGTGACAGATGAGGCAGGTGGCATCAAGGCAGACACCCGAAGGAGGCAGAGGAGCCTGGGTCTGGCTTCAGAACTCCACACTGCTGAGACACGAGTGGAGCGTTTCTGTCC
>NW_006459824.1:0-227 GCF_000325575.1 Pteropus alecto | reverse complement strand
TCTCCCCTGCCCCGGGTCCGCACGCGAGGTCCACACCCCGTGCGTTGACCGCGGGCGAGTCTGTGCTGCGTGCGGAACCGGGAGTCTGGGCCGGGCTGGCTGGAGGGAAGTGCGTGTAGCGTGTAGCAGGGACGCCTGGGGGCACGGACGGGGCCCAAAGGCACAGGCAGCCATTTCGGCACAGACGTGAGGACCGAGTGGCTTCTCTTCGTGCTCAGTCTGAGTGA
>NW_006459823.1:0-227 GCF_000325575.1 Pteropus alecto | reverse complement strand
GCACGTCCCTGCCCAGGAGCCCGTGGTCAGCAGCACACCCGGGTGAGGTGGGGGGGCAGGGGCGGCGGCAGGGGCGGCGGGTTGTGGCGGCCACGAGCATCCAGGTCCTTTTATGTCCAGCAGACCCCACCCCCGCGCTGGGAAGCTGGGTGGGACCGGGGCTCACAGGGCTCTCTAACCGTCGGTGTCACGCAGCCATACCCCGCACTGCCGGGGTCACATCTGGC
>NW_006459822.1:0-227 GCF_000325575.1 Pteropus alecto | reverse complement strand
CCCAGCCTGGGGCATGGCAGGCCCTCCTCCAGTAGGTGCTAACTGCACACACGCGAGCAGCCTGTTGCAAACCCACCTCGGGCCCCTGTGGTCAGGAGGCCCACAGCTGGACTGGCCACGGGCCTCTTAGACCTTCTTCCTGTTCTCCAAAACAAGGGTAGACTCCAGCCCGGGGAATTTATGCGGAACTTTTCTCGTCCTCCGCAGAGACGAGAGAAATTCCTTTA
>NW_006459821.1:0-227 GCF_000325575.1 Pteropus alecto | reverse complement strand
CAGACGACATGCCAGAGGGTTCTTAGAGGAGGAGGAAGCAAGAAGGCCATGCTCCTCTCATTCATTGGGCTTCTGCGCCCGGACACGCAATGGCGTTCGTTGAATGAATAAGCGAATGTTGTCAGTCAGTCCCCTGGCCTGAAAGTGAGGCTTGGCTTAGCTGTTGCTTCGAATCCCAAGCTGTCACCTTTTCCTATTAGCCCAGACCTCCCCTCCCTCACTCCTCT
>NW_006459820.1:0-227 GCF_000325575.1 Pteropus alecto | reverse complement strand
ATATCAAAACTTTTGGGATATAGCAAAAGCAGTAAGTAATAATAAGAAAGTTTATATCATTAGAGGTCTATCTCAAGAAACAAGACAAATCCCAAATAAACTACCTAACATTACATCTTGAAAAAACTAGAAAAATAATTTCAAATGAAGCTCATGGTCAGCAGAAGGAAGGAAATAAAAATTGAAGCAGAGTTAAATAAAATTGAGAACAAAAAGACAATAGAAAA
>NW_006459819.1:0-227 GCF_000325575.1 Pteropus alecto | reverse complement strand
TGATTGTGCATGTGATGGTGGCTAGATTAAACTAGACACTAGTTTATGGCTTTTTACCCCTTTGTGTCTTAGGATATAAGGATAGTTTATAATCATAAAATGGGTATTTTAGGGAGGCTCTAAAGGAGGTCTTTGGGAGGGGCCTTCCTTCTTTTGTTCCTCTGTAGCTCATATCTACCTAACTACCTTACGATAGTACTATGCTGAATATTCTATGGATTCATAGC
>NW_006459818.1:0-227 GCF_000325575.1 Pteropus alecto | reverse complement strand
TGACGCTGAAGATCCTGCCCTCTCTTGTGCCGGCTCCTCCCAAGGCCCAGGCCGCCCCTTCCCGGCTGTCCTCCACGCTTCCCCCAGCCGCCGGGCACCAAGTCTCAGCCGCCCTGCTGCAGCCTGGGCACCTTACCCCATGAGAGTCCCCAGGCCGGCCCGTCGCCTGTGAGCGAGCGGTGTCTACGACCCGGGTCCCCCCACTCCGGGCCGCAGAAGGAACCAGG
>NW_006459817.1:0-227 GCF_000325575.1 Pteropus alecto | reverse complement strand
GCCCATCCCCCAGCCTCCTCTCCTCTCCCACTGCCACTGCCAGCACGGTACCCAGGTTTGCCTCCCTGCTCCCATTTTTGTCCTCCCACCCACATCTGGTCTGGGCTGCCCTGTACCCTGTCCCCCACTGCCACATGTGACCCTGTAGGATGGCTCTAACCCATCCCTCGGGCACCAGGCCTCGAGGCCTCATTGGAAAGGATACAAGACGATGGGTCGGTCTCCTG
>NW_006459816.1:0-227 GCF_000325575.1 Pteropus alecto | reverse complement strand
CAGGAGTGTGCACTGTGCTCTAGCCGCCCTGGAATTTCTCCCCTTTCTAACTATAAACCTGCCACTTCTGACTAAGTCTCTCAAGAACCCCATGGCGAAAGTGCGGTGCTCCTTGGCTTGACAGCTCTGTCTGGTGCCTCTTTTCGCTGATATCGGTTTTATTGTTGCAATTTTGGAATGGATTTCTGTCCATATGTGTCATTACTGTGCTATTAACTATCTATTCA
>NW_006459815.1:0-227 GCF_000325575.1 Pteropus alecto | reverse complement strand
CCAGAGGACAATTCTCTTTTGTGAAGGGAGAAATCATTATTTGTTATGAAACTTACTCTCTGCACCCCACCCCCCATGCTAGGTGTTTATACTGGTTCTAATGTTAAACAAGTATGCCACCGTGGGCATGTGACTTACCTCCTTATGCCTCAGGTTCCTCATTTCAAAAGGGAAGTAATAACATTCCCTTGTTCATAGGGTTGTCGTGAAGATTAAGAGCAGGCAAG
>NW_006459814.1:0-227 GCF_000325575.1 Pteropus alecto | reverse complement strand
GAGCGTGTCATCGCCTCTGTGTAGTCTGGTCATGCAGGCTAAATGTGTGAGTGAGGGTGACAGACCCTGCTTTTCCATCACCCCCCACCAGATAGCCCTCAGCGACTCCATCTGCTAGCTCCAGTCCCACTGCCGAGCCGTGGGACTCTTGGATTCTCCAAAACAGAAAAAGGCCCCCGGGTGCCTCATCCACACCCTGACCCATTGGTGGTGCACGGAGTGTGGGC
>NW_006459813.1:0-227 GCF_000325575.1 Pteropus alecto | reverse complement strand
AGATTAACTTTCCCAAAATATCACTCTCATTAACTCCAAAGTATCTTTTTTAGGAAATATAAGAACATAAGGATAAATTATGTGGGGGTTATATCAGTTCATCTCATTGAAATCTTTAGTGCAAAACCGTAAATAAATTGTTCTGACTTTTTTTTAACACCCAGGGAGGGCTAGAATAGAAATTATATGCCTTTCAATAAATTATGAATAAAAAGCTCTTTAAAGAA
>NW_006459812.1:0-227 GCF_000325575.1 Pteropus alecto | reverse complement strand
CACCTTGAGGGGCCTGAGACCTGCTCCCGGTCAGCACCCCCGCATTGTGGTTCCTGATCTTCTCCTGCTTCGGCTCGGGCTCAGGCTGGGCACTGAGGTGGTCACGAGCGAGTGGTCTAGTAGGCGGGGTCCCAGGCTGGCCGCAGAACGACCCCAGACCCACCCGCCTCTCTGAGCCTGCAGCCTCAGAAGCCCCGAGCTGGGGAAAGCAGGGGTGTTGCCGTGGG
>NW_006459811.1:0-227 GCF_000325575.1 Pteropus alecto | reverse complement strand
AGTCCTACATGCGAAAGGTCACCAACCAAACAAAGTGCAGTAGAGTCATCGCAGTAGGGGCTCGCCTGACCCCGGGGGACTCGGATGCCGACGGCTCCCGCCTGCCTGCCGTCCCTGGGCTCTGGCCCGCGTGCCTCACCCATGGAGGCCGGCTGCCCGGGCCCCGCCTGCTAAGGCCCTGCGCTCTGAACGCCGGTGGTCTGCGCTTCACACTGGTGCTCGCGGTG
>NW_006459810.1:0-227 GCF_000325575.1 Pteropus alecto | reverse complement strand
CACCAATGAGAATCTAATGCCTGATAATCTGAGGCGGTGATGCTGGTGCTGGGGAGTGCTGCAAATACAGATGAAGCTATGCTTGCTTTCCTGACGCTTGCCTCTTGCTGTGAGGTCCCATTCCTAACAGACCACAGACCAGTACCGGTTGGGGACTCCTGTTCTAGAAAATTGCACGCGCACACACACCCTGATCCCATTTCCCAACCCACCAACCTCCCTGGTAT
>NW_006459809.1:0-227 GCF_000325575.1 Pteropus alecto | reverse complement strand
GCTGAGCTAAACACTTTACATTGATTGTCTTCATTAATTTAATCCTCTCATCATCCTGTGAGACTTCCATCTGGTACACGAGGAAACAAAGACCAAAGAGTTTTTGCTCTAGAGCTAGTAAGGGGTGGAACCTGCATCCCACCCCAGCTATGACTGACTCAATGTTCTCCACCGCTTCATGAGTCTTTTCCTTCAGTAAGAAATTAAGCAGGAAGACAATCGACATA
>NW_006459808.1:0-227 GCF_000325575.1 Pteropus alecto | reverse complement strand
CTGTTGTGCAGGATTCTTTAGCGGTTTCTCTTGCGCGCGTCGGCGTCGGCGTCTCCTTCCCCTCCGTGCGGCCCGGCCCCGCCGCCCGCGCTCCAGAGCATCGTCCCTGCTCCGACGCCAGCTCCTCGCTCACGTTCTTTCTCCTCCTGGGGCCTGCGAAGTTTCCCACCGGGGGCGTGTTGATCGCCCGGGCCCACACTCCTTCCCCGCCCCGCCAGCCTTAATGT
>NW_006459807.1:0-227 GCF_000325575.1 Pteropus alecto | reverse complement strand
TAGGAACTTCCCACTTCCTGTTTCATCGTAAAACTGTGTTCATAATTTTTTTTTTACCTGTGCCTATATTTGGCCCTGTGTGTCACATACTTCTTAATGTTTTTTTCAGTTTTCTGTGTATCACCACAGGCTTCTTATGATCAAGAGAATGCTTTTTTTATTTTTATTTTTTAGATGCTTTGCTCTTAAGACGTACTTATTTATGTATAATATCATACATCAGTGAT
>NW_006459806.1:0-227 GCF_000325575.1 Pteropus alecto | reverse complement strand
ATGCTTCTGTGACGGGGCAGAGCCCTGAGAAGCCATAGTGTGTACTGTGTATGGCGATACGCGATGCGACGCGTGTTGTGGATTTCATGAAACGAAATGGAAAACGGCGTTCTGGTTTGAAACCAAACGGAAAACGGCGTTCTGGTTTGAAACGAAATGGAAAACGGGGTTCCGGTTTGGCTCCGCGGCATTCGGACGTGGTAGCGAAATAAGAAGGCGATATGGTA
>NW_006459805.1:0-227 GCF_000325575.1 Pteropus alecto | reverse complement strand
TTGTCCATCAATTTTACTTCTTAATTTTCCCCAGCCCTCCACCTCAGATACCTGGGTATTTGCCCCCTTCTTTCCTCTAATGTATTCCTGATTCTTCCACTTTGGTGTGTGAATCTTCCCATTAATTTCGTTGCTTAACTGACTCTGGTTTTCTTCCCCAAGTTCCTGGGTCTCTTTACCATTTTCACCTTTAAATCCTCTCAGGTTTCTCTTGCCTGGCAGTTGAA
>NW_006459804.1:0-227 GCF_000325575.1 Pteropus alecto | reverse complement strand
TGTGACAGTTCTACATTTAATTTTTTTGAGGAACCACCATACTGTTTCCCACAGCAGCTGCGCCATCTTACATTCCCACCAGTGGTGCCTCAGGGACTAGTTTCTCCACATCTTCATCCTCACCAACACTGTTCTCTGGGTTTTTTTTTTTGGCTTTTGGTTTTTGTTTATTATTATTTATGCCTACAGCACTTGGTTTTCCTAGTACTCCCATCCAAGTACTAACT
>NW_006459803.1:0-227 GCF_000325575.1 Pteropus alecto | reverse complement strand
GTCAGGGATGATATATATCTCAGTCTCTGACTCTTTTCACATGATGGCTTGAGCTTCAACCAAAATAGTGAAAGGCAGTAAAAAAGGGGAAGACAAGGAAGGAATGATTGATGTTCACGTCTTCTCATTGACTGAGACTACATCGCATAGCCTCTCCCAGTGGCTGAAACTCTAATACATAACTTTTACAGACTGGATACTAAAGGCAGCAATGAGAAGGGGGATTG
>NW_006459802.1:0-227 GCF_000325575.1 Pteropus alecto | reverse complement strand
AATTATCTTCAGAAAACGTAATCTACTTTGATAGAGAAATAAGCATGGTTTAATGTAAATGGGAATGTCTAAATTGATTAAGGGTACTGAAACCTAATTAAGGTTCCTCATGTGCATAAATTATTTTCTTTAAAAATTATTCTTATAGTATTTACTTAAACTATCTATAAAGTTTGCTATCCAAAGCAAAAAAATAAAGTTCAATATAGTCTGTTCAAATGCTTTCG
>NW_006459801.1:0-227 GCF_000325575.1 Pteropus alecto | reverse complement strand
CTGTGATAGGATACATATGTAAACATATATATATATAGGATATATACGTAAACATATATATATTTGTACACACACACACATATATACGTATACACACACATACATGATATGTATAATTCATTCAATTTGATTTTTTTTTAATAGTTTCTTTGCAACTGTGTTTGAAATTCATTTACCCGTAATTTTATTTATGTTTAATGTCAAGGTCAGGTTTTGGTATCAAGGTA
>NW_006459800.1:0-227 GCF_000325575.1 Pteropus alecto | reverse complement strand
GGCCCAGACTGGAGTGAGTCCCTCTGCAAAAATCACGACTGCAACCGACAGTGTGGCTGCCTGGAGCAGCCAGAGATGGGCTAGGAGGAGAGAGGATGGGGACGCGCGTGGAGTCACCACCTCCATGATGTACCAGCACATGACCTTAAGCCACGTTTTTTGTGTTTTTGTTTTTTTGTTTTTTCACGTATAAAAAGGAATCTCTCCTGAATGCCTCTCAGGGTTAT
>NW_006459799.1:0-227 GCF_000325575.1 Pteropus alecto | reverse complement strand
TGGTCATAATTTAGGGATCTTGGGGCTAGCTATCCTCCCCACCTCTACCACCCCCTTCACCCTGTGAAAGGAGCTGGTAAAGCTGACCTCGAGAGGAGGCTGAGGCCAGTAAAACTCATTTTGCATCTTTTCCAGCGCTTGTGCTCAGCCCTGAAGCCCAGAAACGTCGTGCTTTTGGATTTGCCAAATCTACATGAGGTGGGTTTGATTTCCACTCTTGGCACTGC
>NW_006459798.1:0-227 GCF_000325575.1 Pteropus alecto | reverse complement strand
TAACTGGGGTTTTACCAACCTAGAGAAAGGAAATATCCAACTCCAAATCTCTCTATCCTCTGACGTTGGGGAAAAGAAATATCCAACTCAGGCTCACTAACAGACTGAGATCTAACCATATGACTTTAGGATGTTTACCCACCTTTGTACTAACAGACGGTTACAGCTAAAAGAACTAGGTACACCCAAAACCTCTAGGTACACCCAAAGACAACTGGGAAAACAAA
>NW_006459797.1:0-227 GCF_000325575.1 Pteropus alecto | reverse complement strand
CTTTTGTTTGTTGGGAATTTTTTGATTACTGATTCTATTTCATTAGTAGTTTTCTGTCTCCGGATTTTCTGATTCTTCTTGATTAATTTTGGAGGATTGCATATTTCTAGAAGTATGTCTATTTCAGATTGTCTAATTTGTTGGCATAATTCTTCATAGTATTTTCTTATAATCTTTTGTATTTCTGAAGTGTCAGTTGTCACTTCTCTTCTTTCATTTCTAATTTT
>NW_006459796.1:0-227 GCF_000325575.1 Pteropus alecto | reverse complement strand
ATTATATTCATTCTGTAATGCACATTTTTTCCCCATATCTTTAAATCTCTGAAATCAAGATGTGCCTTTAAGTCAAATAAGTCTTACATTTGTCCTTGACCCAGGTGTTGTATTTCATGAGCAAGTAAGAATCAGGCTATCCTGTTCACATTGCCACACCTGAGCCAAGATATGTGCATGGTCAGTACCTCGTACGTTAAATTTAATTGACTTTTAAAATGAATTCT
>NW_006459795.1:0-227 GCF_000325575.1 Pteropus alecto | reverse complement strand
ACATTTGCATTCAGAATATGTAAAGAAATCTTACAGCTCAGCAAAAAGAAAAACAATGCAATTTAAGCATAGGCAAAGGATCTGCATAGACATTTCTCTAAAGATATACAAATGGTCAGTAAGCACATAAAAAGATGTTCCATGTCATTAGTCATCAGGGACATTCAAATTAAACAATGATTAGATAGGCTATTGTGACCACAAGAATGGCTAAAATAAAAAGATTG
>NW_006459794.1:0-227 GCF_000325575.1 Pteropus alecto | reverse complement strand
CGAGGCCCGGGGACGGGCACCTAACACACAGCAACGGCTGCGTCGAAGCCGTCAGGGGCCAGCACCGTCGAAGCCTTTGCCATAAGTTATGTAGTGAAGTTAAATGATCAGTTATGTAGTGAAGTTAAATAATCAGTTATGTAGTGAAGTTAAATAATAATTTAAATAATTTACCGACGAGGAAAACAGGGCCACAGAGAATTTAATTCAAGTCGCCTTCCTGACCT
>NW_006459793.1:0-227 GCF_000325575.1 Pteropus alecto | reverse complement strand
ACTTGTTAAAAACAAATATTAAACTACAGGTGATATGGCATGCTATCGATAAAACTGTAGGACAAGATCTGAGTTCCTTTAAAATATACTATTTAGAATGAGAAACCACTTTTTTAGGATTCAAAGAGCAATTTAACAGAAGTTCTGGAAGAAACACCAAGCGGACGAGGACCTGGAGAGGCAAAATGCTGTGCTTACACTAAGGACAGCTGTGTGGCAAGTAGGGC
>NW_006459792.1:0-227 GCF_000325575.1 Pteropus alecto | reverse complement strand
AAAAAAAAACACAGGTTTTTCCTTTTCACAGGCCCTGGTCCTGCTCTGTAGAGGTAATTTTTATTATATATAAATAATACTATATAATCACTTAATTTATCAATTTTGAGTAAAATCATTGACTTCCTATAAAAGATAAAGAATAAATTTCATTTTTTCCACTTTGTTCTCCTAAAAGCACATTTTCCATTTGTTCTTTAAACTGTTAAGGATTTAAAAAAATTTTT
>NW_006459791.1:0-227 GCF_000325575.1 Pteropus alecto | reverse complement strand
TTAAAAGACAAAATGGGAAGCTTCATCATTCATCACGACTTTCTAAAGGGTAGAGAGAAGCCTGGAGACCATGCTCAAAATTGTAGATTCTGTCTTAATAGCATTTCTCAGTCTTGGCTTAATTCAATGCCGTCAGCGACAGATCTGGTCTGGGTACCATTGTGCCAGCTTTCCAGGCAGCCAGGTGTCCCTGGCCTGCTAATCTATTCTTCACCCAGCAGCAGTGC
>NW_006459790.1:0-227 GCF_000325575.1 Pteropus alecto | reverse complement strand
CTGTCTCAGTGCCCGACACGCGAGCACAGGCACACGCGGCGCTTAATCTAGAGAGGCACGTGTGTACACGCACACGCACACGTGCACACTCACGCACACGTGTGCGCACACATGCACACATGCACACGCACACATATGTACTCACGCACACACATGCACGCTCACACACACACTCACGCACACACATGCACACTCACACTCATGCGCATACACACTCACGCATGCAC
>NW_006459789.1:0-227 GCF_000325575.1 Pteropus alecto | reverse complement strand
GGGGAGTTTTTGTAGTAAATCTACTACGGTCTGAAGGTCTGAATATTTGTGCCCCCCCCCAAATTAATATGTTGAAACCCTACCCCACAGAGATGATGACGTTAGGCAGTGGAGGCTTTGGGAGGCGCTTTGATCATGAGAGCAGCCTCATGAATGACGTTAGTGTTTTTATAAGGGTCCCGCCGAGAACTTGAGCCCCTCGTACCATGCGAGGACACAGTAAAAAG
>NW_006459788.1:0-227 GCF_000325575.1 Pteropus alecto | reverse complement strand
CTGAGGCACAGAGCACCGGGCGGGGAGGGACATTTTGGAGTGAACGTGCTGATGTAGCATCGTCCCCCGAACAGATCTCGGTGTCCTCCGTGGTCCCGGGAGAGCCCGAGGCTGCCCTTCCCAGTGCCCTAAGCCACTGTCCCTTCCCACTGCAAGTCCCGAGGTTCTCACAGGTCTGTCTGGCTGGCAGCTGCCACCCCTGCGGTCACTTCCTGAGCCGGGGCAGG
>NW_006459787.1:0-227 GCF_000325575.1 Pteropus alecto | reverse complement strand
CTACAGAAAGAGCCCCCATTGGCATAGACCGCACTGCAGGCTTATATTTTGCCACATCTATAAGACCCAATCTCACAGTAAAGTGCTTCCCTGGTGCACGCTTGTACACAGTAGCCAAGTCCTGCAATTCCTTCACGTGTGTCGTTTCCTCCCAGAACGAGATTATACTTTCTTGCTTGAACTTTTCTGCAACTCGCCCCTGGTTAGCTGTTTGGCAGCAATAAGGG
>NW_006459786.1:0-227 GCF_000325575.1 Pteropus alecto | reverse complement strand
GTGTTCCTTTTTTATTTATAACATTTTATTTTCTATACTAATAGATTTTTTATTGATCATTCTAAATTTTTATTTTATTAATATTTCTAAAGAAAAAGCTTTCCTTTGAATTATGATGGCTACTATTTTCTCCATAGTTTATTTCTTATAATTTCATTAATTTCTATACCTTATTCTTCCTTCCAGTACACTTGTTTATTTGTTATTTCTGTAACTTCTTAAGCGAC
>NW_006459785.1:0-227 GCF_000325575.1 Pteropus alecto | reverse complement strand
CCCAAGTTCACCGGCAGGACTTCTGGATGAACCCACTGACCTTTGCATCTCACCTCCAGGTCTCAGGGTCAGAGGTCGGCTCACCGCCAGAGCAGCTAAGAAGTGTCTGGTCCAGTTGCTTGGTCTAAAGACACACAGCTCAACGTCTTCCCTTGCTTTCTCTGACCCTAATTTTTTCACTCGCAAAAATACTCCCTTTCTACTAAAGAAAAACACATCCTTTTTCA
>NW_006459784.1:0-227 GCF_000325575.1 Pteropus alecto | reverse complement strand
ACAGATACTATGAACCAGGCTCTGTGAGTCTCATCCATCTGGAATATTTCTATCCAACCTCAAGAAAATAAGTGACTTCTCCATGTTCCTTCCTCCCTCTAAGATTCTGAAAAGAAAGTTTTAAAAACTGCCACAGCAGGTCACAACGATAGGGCACCCTGAATGTTTACAGATGTAACTAAGGTTTCTAAATCACATGTGAGGAATTCATCTAAACACTTAAGCAA
>NW_006459783.1:0-227 GCF_000325575.1 Pteropus alecto | reverse complement strand
TCCAGCCTTCGCCTGGGCTCTCCCTGTGTCTTCCCGTTGCCACGTGACTCTCAGTTCTGTGTCGTACGTGTGTCAGATCACCCTAGTTTTTGAAGTAGGGAGAGTATGAACTCTGTGTGTGCGTGTGCGCGCGTGTCAGCGTATGTTTGCCGGGAGCTGTCCTTTTTGATGGCTGCTGGATGAGCGCAGTGAGCTGGCGCCTGGCTCTGTGCTAGACCAGTGTCGTG
>NW_006459782.1:0-227 GCF_000325575.1 Pteropus alecto | reverse complement strand
GACTTAAAAAAAACAACAACCATCAGTCCTATGCATTTGCAAATAGCCTTAAAGTGCATAGCCATGCTGGCGAGTGACAGAGTCACCGAAGATGGCAAGTTCTGGAGCTCAATGGACCACTTGCTGAAGGGTCTCAAGGTGAGCACAACGACTAGCCCAGGTGGCGAACACACATGGTGGGTCCTCTTGAGATCATACGCATTTTCAGACTAGCTGTCCAGAGGCAC
>NW_006459781.1:0-227 GCF_000325575.1 Pteropus alecto | reverse complement strand
GAGGACCTTGTTTGTTTGAATCTATGCTGAACCAACAATGGGTCTCTGGGATCACCACTAGCCCCTGCTCCCCGAGTGGCCAGATGGCTCAGAAATAAGAACTTTGAATCATTCAGCAATTATGGTCTCGAAAGATCATAGTGTTCTTCCAGTGGGCTTTTCCCAAATCTCAACCTAAGGAACCAAACAAGTCAGGGTCGATGAGGGTTCAGAAACCATCTTGGCAT
>NW_006459780.1:0-227 GCF_000325575.1 Pteropus alecto | reverse complement strand
GGGCCACTGCCCCCAAGAGGTGTTTTGGATATGACAGCAAGTGGCGGCTGTCAGAATTTTTGTGGGCACAGATGGGAGTATAGGTCATGCACAGTGCAGAATTGTTCCGGGTCCCTACCGACTTCGGAGCACCCCTTCAAACAGTCAAGTCGGCAAACAGAACCTGTCAAGAACCTCACCCTGTTGGTCATATAAACACAAAATATTTTTTGCACATTTTACTATGA
>NW_006459779.1:0-227 GCF_000325575.1 Pteropus alecto | reverse complement strand
TTCGGTTTGGCGCTTCCTGGGTTCGGCTCCTTCTGTGGTTTTGATTTAAATCCTCCTCCTAAATATCTGTTGCTCTGCTCACTTCTCAGCAATTTGTTTTGTTCACTATCCGTCCGTTTGTTTTCCTGAGTTTTACCGGACCGCATTTTTGCGGGGCCTGGCGGCAGGCGTGTGGGGCGCCCAGGCCGACGTGGTGCGCTCTCCTGCTGCGTTCGGAGAGACGGGTC
>NW_006459778.1:0-227 GCF_000325575.1 Pteropus alecto | reverse complement strand
TGAAATTTTGTGCCCCAGGCTCGTGCCTCAGCCTCTTCACCCCAGTCCCCAGGCTGCTCGTCATTGCAGATTGCTTGCTTCTGCTGTTCGCTCTCTCTGCTTTCTGACATCGTATTCGTAAAGCGACTAGAGGCCGTTTTCATGAAAAGCATCGTGACCCCTCTGTGGCTATTTGTAATCCAAAAAAACAAGAAATCAATAAAAACAACATCGAACTCAAGTAAGAG
>NW_006459777.1:0-227 GCF_000325575.1 Pteropus alecto | reverse complement strand
GAATTCCCTGCAGCCCGTGGCTTATTGGAAACTATCACACGGGCGGCGGGGCACTCCTGAGCTGAGAACGTTCTCCTTCTACATGGCATTCTCATGATAATTTTGTGTTCTTTCCTTCTCCACACGTCATGACGGAAGAAGGCAAATACGTCTTCTAGCACACTAGCTGAACCTATGGAGTGACTTCCAACTACTTGGCCCAGATTCTGTCTACAAATTGACCCTGA
>NW_006459776.1:0-227 GCF_000325575.1 Pteropus alecto | reverse complement strand
TTACCAAACTGATTACTTTAGCACCCAACCTGATCCCCACCTCAAGAAGCCCTCCCTTACACCTCCACTTCCAGGCGGGGAACAGCACTTCTGCAGAGTTGACAAGTCCATCAAAACACTTAGCACTATGTTTGTAATCATTGTGGACTTAGCATTGTCCCCTGTGAGAAAGTATACTTCTTCAGGACAGACACCAGGTCTAAATTTTCTCTGCATCCCAATGCCTG
>NW_006459775.1:0-227 GCF_000325575.1 Pteropus alecto | reverse complement strand
CCTCCTGCTGGCCAAGCCCCCGGGGGCACCCCAGGCACTGCTGCCCTCTGGGCTGGCCTGCCTGCTGCACCACGCGGGTGACCTCCTCGAACCCCAAAAGGCCCAGGCACCTGCACTACGTGCGTCTCCCCGAGCCGGGGCGCGGAGGGGTGACTCGTGTCCTCTGCCCCGCAGCAAGCCCGGAAGCCCTACGACGTGCGGGACGTGATCGAGCAATACTCCCAAGG
>NW_006459774.1:0-227 GCF_000325575.1 Pteropus alecto | reverse complement strand
ACCCCAGGAATAACAGTAATTTCTTTCATGGGATACTAAAAATAAAATGAATTTTATGATATTTAAAGTACTCAAGTCAGAAGTTTAAACACCCCGAGATCTGAAGAACAAAGAAATGACAGCTAAGGGAGATGTCCTCTGATTGCACGGGAATCACATGGTCACTATCAGATCCAGTCACCGCAACTCCTCTTAGTTGTGTCAACAGTAATCGGATGAGCCAAAGT
>NW_006459773.1:0-227 GCF_000325575.1 Pteropus alecto | reverse complement strand
TGTGTGTGTGTGTGTGTTTTACTTTAATTTCAAATGTGTCTCCACACGTCAAGTCACACACAAGTTGGGTAAGATGGAGTCAGGTCAACAGACTCCTCTGGAAAGAAAGATGTCGTTAGTTATCATGGCCCGTTCACTCTACTGTCACCTGTGAGCTTTCACTTAATGTTTGTATCCAACTGCAGGCAGCATTGCCAGAGACCGACAGGCTGAAAGAACAACCGCTC
>NW_006459772.1:0-227 GCF_000325575.1 Pteropus alecto | reverse complement strand
TAGGTCGGCTTTGTCAGGGTGCATTTCAGTCCTTTCTGGTGTGTTGATTGTCTGTCACTTTGAAAGTCGTGTCGATGGTCCCCATTCTTGTGGATCTGTCGATTTGTTCTTGTGTTGATAAGTTTTCGCAGTACGTATCTCAAAGCTCTTTCTTAAAGGAATAAAATTCACACTGGAACAGTTTCGGAAAGTCGTACACCCCGTCTGTCCTCACGGAATCGCCGTCT
>NW_006459771.1:0-227 GCF_000325575.1 Pteropus alecto | reverse complement strand
CTAGTTTGTATGCCAGGTGCTCTGCTAGAATCTTGACATATATTCATTCTAATATTGACAATTCTGCAAGATATTACTAAAGGTGAGGAAAGTGAGAGTTGGAGAAATCAAGTGCTCCATATTACATAACTGACAGGGCTGGGATTTAAACCCGGTTCTATAGGGCTCATGCTCTTGGTACTAAATACCTGCTTCTCACTGCCTTTTCAGCAGATAAAATAGTCCAC
>NW_006459770.1:0-227 GCF_000325575.1 Pteropus alecto | reverse complement strand
GAGGAGTTAACCTTCTGCTCAGACTCACACAGCTACTTAAAGGATGGAGTCTGAATGAAAACCCGAGTCCTGTGTGTCTAAGGCTCCTGTTCTTCCTGCCACTCTGTTTCCACCCTGGGCTTGGTGGTAGTGATAGTGGTGTATGTTATGATCCCCTGGGCTAGAGACAAATTGCTACTTCTTAAGAGGGACAAGCTGGATTAAGAGTGAGATAGATCAGACCACTC
>NW_006459769.1:0-227 GCF_000325575.1 Pteropus alecto | reverse complement strand
AAAGTTTGAGAATACTGGAGTAGTTGAAGGGGGATAGGAAAGTAGCAGCAGTGGAGATGGGATCTTGGAGGAGCAACACTGTCTTTTGTGAATTAGGAGGTGTTCAGTTGGCAGATTGCACCTGGCGAGTGCCGCAGAACTCAATGAAACTAGCAATGGTGTCAACAGACATAGCAGTACCCAGGCCAGGTAGTAATGGGGGTCACAGTAGAGAGGAGAAAACAGCA
>NW_006459768.1:0-227 GCF_000325575.1 Pteropus alecto | reverse complement strand
AAAGTTTGAGAATACTGGAGTAGTTGAAGGGGGATGGGAAAGTAGCACTAGTGGAGATGGGATCTTGGAGGAGCAATACTGTCTTTTGTGAATTAGGAGGTGTTCAGCTGGCAGATTGCACCTGGCCAGTGCCGCAGAACTCAATGAAACTGGCAATGGTGCCAACAGACGTAGCAGTACCCAGGCCAGGTGGTAATGGGGGTCACAGTAGAGAGGAGAAAACAGCA
>NW_006459767.1:0-227 GCF_000325575.1 Pteropus alecto | reverse complement strand
AGTGCTACAGAAACTTTCCTGAATTGCCTGCACTTATGCTCATGCTAGGGACCTCTAAATTACCCAGAGTATATAAAGGAATTGTTTATTTGTTAAATTCTCTCATTCCTTCCATGGATATTTAATGAATGCCAGCCACCGTTCCAGGTTCAAATACAGAAAGGAACAAAACAAACAAGAAGTTGAACCCCTAATCAGTTTAATTTCTTGATCGAATCTCTTTGGGC
>NW_006459766.1:0-229 GCF_000325575.1 Pteropus alecto | reverse complement strand
TTATTGGGGACTCCTCCCTTTTCAGGAGTGCTCCCATCAGTTCTAGGCCAAAGACCTCTCTCTAGGCTGGCTCCTTCCTAAGCTAGACAGTCTGCCATCTCCATACCTCCAGTCTCTACCCCATTCAATCCATGTGTCACACTGCAGCCAGAGGAATCTGTCCAAAACACGGATTATCTATCACCTTCTTTTGCTTTAAAACCTTCACTGATAACGTCCAGGCTTTTAG
>NW_006459765.1:0-227 GCF_000325575.1 Pteropus alecto | reverse complement strand
CTCTTGCCTTACTGGAAGCAATCAATAGTAAGAAGAAACCTCCAAAGTAATGAATCAAATAAAAAGTCAGTGGAATGGATCTTAGTACCCATCCTCGAAGGTGATACACATTTTAAGTAAAATATCAAAATGTTAGAGTAGGAATCCTGAGTTATGAGTTGAGAAAAGCAATGGTTCTGAATCCTATAAAGATACAGCACTAGGCCCCTGAATATTAAAATGGCAGC
>NW_006459764.1:0-227 GCF_000325575.1 Pteropus alecto | reverse complement strand
TTAAGAACTTCAAGATGGCGGCCAAAGACCATTACGCCTCAAGCGTAGGAGCCTCAGGGGCTCGGGTTCCAGGCCACTTCACCGGTCACATACCCAGGATGCTGGTCCTGGAAGCTGTTACCGGCAGAAGGGAGCAGCCTGGTTACCGGGAGGGGGCAAAGGAGCGGGGAGGGTCCAGTCTCCTGGGCAAGGCCTGAGCGGAACTAGGCACAATCCCCAAAATGTGG
>NW_006459763.1:0-227 GCF_000325575.1 Pteropus alecto | reverse complement strand
CCCCACGTGTCCACGAGTCGGGGGGCCTTGGCCTCAGCGCGGGTTTATCTGAAGGAGCGAGCGCTCCAGTCGAAGTCAGCGTGAGTGTGGACCAGTGGTCCTTCACCGCATGAACAGGTATTTAATGTTCAGTCTCTCTCGAGGGGGCCCCGGTCAGGCTCCCCAAGAGTGTCATGTTTGCTCCTGCTTGGCGCAGAGGGGAGGAAAGTTCTGGAAGGCTCTGAGCA
>NW_006459762.1:0-227 GCF_000325575.1 Pteropus alecto | reverse complement strand
TAGCTACCTGGGCCACGCTGAGAAGGTCTATGGGGCGAATGTTCCCATCAGCAGCTTTTTTATGTAGGGATTTAGGACTCCAGAGACCATCTTCCCCGTCCTGCCGACCACCGCCATCCCGGCCATTCTTCCAGCCCGCAGTGGCGGGCACGTAGGTGCCTGGCCCACTTAGAGATCGAATCTCTGGGAGGTGGGGGTTAAGATGCTGCGTGGGGCTGTGGCGGGCC
>NW_006459761.1:0-227 GCF_000325575.1 Pteropus alecto | reverse complement strand
CAAGTACACAGACCCTCACCCCAGACACCCAGGCTAGCCATGACTTCCTGTCCCAGGCAAATCAGAGCAATCCCAGCCTTGAGACTAGACTAGGAGGGGACAGGTTGCTCCTGTCTTGAGAAGCTCGGGGTCAACCACCTATCATGGGAAACAGGTTAATGTCAGGCTCCGTCAACACGGGGTTATGGTTGGGACTTTTTAAAAATAGACTGTGACCCAGCTCAGAG
>NW_006459760.1:0-227 GCF_000325575.1 Pteropus alecto | reverse complement strand
ATAACAGAAGATTATCTTTTGGTAATTGTACAATTCGATAATTTTTAATAAGTTTGCAGAATCGAGAAACATCACTACCATCCAATTTTAGAACATTTCTATCATCCCAAAAGATCCCTCTTATTCATTTACGATTAGTCTCTGTTCTCATCCCAAGCTCCAGGAAACCAATAATCTACTTTCTGTCTTTCATATTAGCGGAATCACATAATATGTGATCTTTTGCG
>NW_006459759.1:0-227 GCF_000325575.1 Pteropus alecto | reverse complement strand
ATGGGCACAGAGGACATCAGAGGCACAAGTGTAGCACCTGGGGCTCTGTCTGCTGCGCATTTCTGCCTAAATTAAGAGCCCTTGCGGCTCGATTAAGCCTCTCACTTAAGAAAGGAACTAACAGCCTTTCCAGTTGATTAACACAAGCTAAGAAAACTGATTTAAACGAAATAGAAAACCCAAATAGACATATGACAAGCAACGAGACTGCTCCGTTAGAACTTTCC
>NW_006459758.1:0-227 GCF_000325575.1 Pteropus alecto | reverse complement strand
GCGCGTGTGTGTCTGTTCGCACGTGTGAATCATTATTACCACATGTGTATTTTTAACTGTTCTTCTAGTCCTTGAAGCAGGTGTCTTTATTATTTTTTGTTGACCCCTGGGAGTCCGTAACGGAAGTGAGGTGAGTGTGTGTGCGTGCGTTTGCGGCCACACGCTTGTGTGTGTACGTGTCCTCTCGTGCATATCCCTGAAGATGGAAAGGCCTCTACGGCAAGGAG
>NW_006459757.1:0-227 GCF_000325575.1 Pteropus alecto | reverse complement strand
CTCAGGAAGTTAACTCATTTATTCCCCTCGAAAACCTCATGAGGTATCTACAATGAGTATTCTCAATTTACAGATGAGAACACTGAGTCAAGCAACAACAGGTAACCTCCCCAAGATGTACAACTTAGTCAGTGGTGAGGCCAGGATACAAAGCCATGCACTCGGCCTGGAGACTATGTTCTAGGCCTCCCAGGTGGAAGAACACTGAATTGGGAGTTAAATCACTC
>NW_006459756.1:0-227 GCF_000325575.1 Pteropus alecto | reverse complement strand
GACGTGTGAAGTAGATGTGTGGAGTCTCTTGGGGTGCAGAGAGTTGACGGGTTTCAAAAGAAAGTCAATCCTACACTTACCGAGTGTGGGCAGAAACTCCGGAAGTCTGAAGAAGAACAAAATCACAAAGAAAGATAATAGAGAGACGCCAAGACCCCGACACGCTCCCCACTGCCTTTCCGTCCAGCTTCGGCTCTGGCCACTCAGTGCTGGCACTTCATAGTCCC
>NW_006459755.1:0-227 GCF_000325575.1 Pteropus alecto | reverse complement strand
GGGCTTAGGCAGGGTCTGGCCCACGGGAAGTGCTCGGGTCGTCAGCTGTCCCGTCCCCTGTGCTGCCTTACGTGCCCCCGGCCAGAGACACGTGGCTGCGGAAACATCTTCCCAAGGGCCTGGCCGTCCCGGAGCTGGGCAGTGCCCTAACCGTGCCTGTCGAGGGAAGGAGTCAAGCCAGCTGTGGGGCACGTCCCCCGGCACCACCCACCCAGCCCGTTCCCGCA
>NW_006459754.1:0-227 GCF_000325575.1 Pteropus alecto | reverse complement strand
AGCAATAATTGGTCTTCTGACCCCTACTCCAGGGCCCTTTTCATTGACTGCACTCTTTATGATGATCAGTATATTATTATTTTATTAAGAGAAATCAGTCTTTTTCATAGCACCACCATGCTGATTCCCTTTATGTATCACCCCTTTTATCCTGAAGGAGAAGGCCCTCCCAAAGCCTGTGACAATGATAGGACTCTGTCACCCCCAGAGACCTAGAGAAGGGTAGG
>NW_006459753.1:0-227 GCF_000325575.1 Pteropus alecto | reverse complement strand
AAAAATGTATGTTTATCTGCGGAAAAGTATATCTTCATTTGACAGAGGATCTTTGAAATCAACTAGGAAAAACCCTCATTTGAAATTAGACAAAGTACTTTTTGTATATCTACAGTTGACCAATAGACACAGGAAAAATATTGGTGTCCCTGGTAAGCAGAGGAATTGAAGTTAAATGAGGAATGAAATACCTTTTTCCATCCTCAAAGTTTGTGAAGACGAGGAAC
>NW_006459752.1:0-227 GCF_000325575.1 Pteropus alecto | reverse complement strand
ATTTCTATGCCTTCAAAGGATGTTCAAGTGGAAAGGGAATTTGGTTAGCAAAATTAATTCAAGTATTTTCTAACATAGAAAGATTTGAAAAATAATCTAATTTTAGTAAAATAATTTTATTTTCTTTTGACTTATTTCACTATTTATAGTTCTTTGTGGCAGAATCAGCCATTTTATAAAAATTGTTTTGGTGAATTCTGGCCCTGAATTTTACCTTGAGATTTTCC
>NW_006459751.1:0-227 GCF_000325575.1 Pteropus alecto | reverse complement strand
TCAGTCTAGATAACCTCCATTATCTATGGCCCTTGTAAGTCAGGAAGTCCTTACACTGTTTGTGTTTAAAGTGTACTTTCCACATTTGAGGAAAGACCTGAAGGAAGAAAGGGAGTGTGCCATGGAGACGACTGGGAAAGAGCAGAGGGCAGCACTGCTCTGAACAGGAGGCGCAGTTCTTGGCGTGACTCGAGAGGCCAGTGAGGTCGGGACAGCATGGATGAGAG
>NW_006459750.1:0-227 GCF_000325575.1 Pteropus alecto | reverse complement strand
AAGCAAAAATAAATGAATGGGACTATATTAAACTATTTTGATGAGTGACTATTTTGCTGAAAATATCACCTACTTCGGTAGGTAATTTATATCTGTAAAGATGAGTGAAATCTTATGGTACACAACTCACTTTTGCTCTACACTAGAGGTCCCAAACCCTTGGGCTGCAGGAGCTGGTACTGGTTCATGGCCTGTTAGAAACTGGGCTATATAGCTGGAGGTAAGCA
>NW_006459749.1:0-227 GCF_000325575.1 Pteropus alecto | reverse complement strand
CGGGGAGGGGAGGGTTGCTGAGAACGCATCTCCCCCCTCATGCCATGCACCCGGCTAAGAATCACTCACATGAGAAAACCGCTCGGACCCTTCCAGAAAGTCAACGTCGTGAGAAACAGACGGCTGAAAAATAAAGGATGGGAGGTGAGGGCGACGAGTCCCCACACGTCGCAGGAACCAAATGCGGCGGCGCACGGGACCGGCACTCGTTCCCGAAGCGTAGAGAC
>NW_006459748.1:0-227 GCF_000325575.1 Pteropus alecto | reverse complement strand
CCAGGTGTTACGCGGTAAATCATCTGAGCCAAGTCCAAGGAGGGCGTGAGGTGGCCCGCCCCCCTGAGAGGTGGAGAGGACCCAGGAGCAGGTGGATCCTGGGGCCCCCCGGCTGGGACAGCGTGGGAGCAGAATCAACGTCTGCCTGGCAGATCTGGGCAGAACGGGGCACCACTCTGCTGTAGAATGTTTTCCCTTTACCGAGAGCCAGGGGGGCCCAAAGGAGA
>NW_006459747.1:0-227 GCF_000325575.1 Pteropus alecto | reverse complement strand
TTGGGGTTACGTTAAGGTTAGAATTAGGGCTAGGGTTCGGGTTTGGTTTCCGGTTAAGGTCAGTATTAGGGTAAGGATTATGTTTAGTGTTAGGGTTAGGGTTCGGATTAGTGTTAGTTTTAGCCTTATTGTTTTGGTTAGGGTAAGAGTTTAGAGAAAGGATTAGTGTTAGTGTTAGATTTAGGGTTAGGATTACGATAAGGTTTAGGGTTAGGGTTAGGGTTAGT
>NW_006459746.1:0-227 GCF_000325575.1 Pteropus alecto | reverse complement strand
TTATTGTATTCTTCATTTCTGACTGGATCTTTTTTATGTTTCCTATCTCTTTGTTGAAATTCTTACTGAGGTCTTGAGCATGTTTACAATCAGTGTTTTGAACTCTGCGTTTAGTAGATTCTTATATCCGTTTTGTTTCATTCTTTTTATGGAGTTTTCTGTTCTTTCATTTGGTACATATTTCTTTGTCTCCTCATTTTGGCCGCCTCCCTGTGTTTGTTTCTATG
>NW_006459745.1:0-227 GCF_000325575.1 Pteropus alecto | reverse complement strand
TTAGATTTCTCTTTGCTTTGAGTTTTTTCATTTGCTGCACGTTCTCTCTCTTTAATGGTGTTGACTTCTCCTCACACTGGTATAAGAAAAATATGTTCAGCTCCCGCTCATTTGACCGTCTCGAGTCCGGATGCCTTCTCTCCCTGCCTCCCAAGAGAAGTCTTTCTTCTCATTGAGGGGAAAGTAAAAGCGTATCTGTGAAAGAAACGTAGGCAAAATCCTGGTGT
>NW_006459744.1:0-227 GCF_000325575.1 Pteropus alecto | reverse complement strand
GCAACCAAAGGTCAACTACAACAGGAGGGCACACATAACACATACAAGGGACATACTTGGAGCACCCAGCTCAGGTGACCGAGGAGACTACTCAACTGGGCCTCACAGGACACCTACTACATAATTCTAAGACCAGGAGACATACCAATCCTATCTAATAGATAGAAACAAACACAAGGAGGCAGCCAAAACGGGGAAACAAAGAAACATGTCCCAAATGAAAGAAC
>NW_006459743.1:0-227 GCF_000325575.1 Pteropus alecto | reverse complement strand
CTTTTTTAAATGAAAAATCATTTTTATTATAAAAGTGATAAATAGTCATTGTAAAAATAAATAATCCTGCAAGTATAGCCTTGCAACATTTCATTTGGAATCTAGTCCTGAGAGCTCTCTGTTTTTCCACACAAATGTCCATCCTCCTCCCGTGTCCCTTGCCCCCAGTTGCCTCTAGAGTGGAGCTGAGAATCATTAGCCCAGCATTCAAGGCTCACTGTGGTCCC
>NW_006459742.1:0-227 GCF_000325575.1 Pteropus alecto | reverse complement strand
AGTTGTCAAAGAAGCCTTTCCCTGGGTTCCCTTGCCGTGGAGACTTCATCAGATCAGCAGTGCTGACATTATTTTCTTCTCCTCTCCATTGAAAAGAGAGCTAAGTGGACAGCTTTTCATATTAAATAACAGCCTCCACAGAACGTTGGTTGATGGTAAACAGTGGGTGCTTGATAAACAGTAACACGATTATAACATTATAACAGCTAACACATCTCAATCCAGTT
>NW_006459741.1:0-227 GCF_000325575.1 Pteropus alecto | reverse complement strand
AAAAGATTGGATGTTATGATTAAGATGCAGAAAAACTACTGTGTTCCGGATCCCACAAAAGAGCAGCAGTTGCATTTGGTTAGTCGTTGATATCTGAAGCCCGAATTTACCAATAACCTTGATATATTTCGCTATAGCTGAAACACAATCTCTTAGTGATAAACTGGTGAACAGAATCTGAAATGTTTAAAGAAGCCATTCGATAAATACGAATTACCTTTATCTTT
>NW_006459740.1:0-227 GCF_000325575.1 Pteropus alecto | reverse complement strand
GGGTGCGAGGTCATAGTCTGGCCGGGAGCCCAACGGATTGCACCTCGTGTGCCATCTCCCTGACTGGGTTGCGTGTCAGATAAGACGACACTTCTTGGGCCCAGGTTTTGTTTCTTTGTGTGACATTTCCTCGTTTCTGCCCACAGCAGCAAGCGCAGGCACTGGCAGTCATTACTTATCAGGACCGCTGGCTGTTTTCCAAGACTGTCCTGTAGGGTCCTATTTGC
>NW_006459739.1:0-227 GCF_000325575.1 Pteropus alecto | reverse complement strand
TAACACTTACCATAAACCTAACTCTAACAGTAATCCAAATCCCTTACCATAACCCTAGTCCTAACGTTAACTCTAAAACTAACCTCAACCCTAATTTTAACATTAACTTTAACCATAAAATAGAATGTAACCCTAAAACTAAAACTAATCGGAACTCTAATTCAAATCCTTACCTTAACACTAATGATAACCCTGACCCCTGCCCTATATTAAAGCTAATCCTAAAT
>NW_006459738.1:0-227 GCF_000325575.1 Pteropus alecto | reverse complement strand
TATTGGTGAGACCATGAAGGACTTTAAGAAAAGTAATGATAAGATTAAATTAGAAAGAATGCTCTAGCAGAAAAAAAAAAAAACCACACAAGATAGAGGGGGGAAAGACCGAGTTAATAAATAACACTTTCAAACTTATACAATAGTCCTGGCTACTTTCAGCTGATAGTTCCTTCTATGTTGCTACTCCACTACCTTTAGCATGGCAGTTAGAGCTCTAGCCATCA
>NW_006459737.1:0-227 GCF_000325575.1 Pteropus alecto | reverse complement strand
CTTGACTTGGTTCTGATCTTGTGGAGAAGGCATCCAGGATTTCACCAATGAAAGGTATTGATGCCTTTTGTCAGTTTGAGGATATTCCCATTTATTTATAAATTTTCCAATATTTTTATCATAAAAGGTGTTGGATTTAGTCATATGCTTTTTCCACGTATATTGAGATGATCACATGGTATTTGTTTTTTGTTTTATTGATGTGTATTACATTAATTGATTTGGAT
>NW_006459736.1:0-227 GCF_000325575.1 Pteropus alecto | reverse complement strand
GTAATAAATGAGTAAATGATACAGTGTGTTAGGAAATGTTAAGTGCTTATATTAGGTTCCTAGGGCTGCCATAACAAATGACCATAAACTTAATGGCTTAAAACAACAGAAATTTATTCTCTTGCTGTTCTGGAGGCCAGAAGTCAAAATTAATGTGTCAGTAGAGTCACATCTACTCCAAAGCCTCTAGGGCACAATCCTTCTTGCCTCTTCCAGCTTCTGGTAGT
>NW_006459735.1:0-227 GCF_000325575.1 Pteropus alecto | reverse complement strand
CCAGCTGCAGGGAACATCACCTGACAGGTGAGGCTGGCGCCATGGTCCTGGGGCCGTGGGGTGAGGGTGAGCACGGAGGAGAGGCGGGTCCTGGGGCCCAGGGAGGCCAGGGCAGCCGACGTCCAGGAGAAGATGGGGGGCGTGCCCCTCTCACAGGCCCAGGGCACGGAGCAGGTCACGTTGCAGGGGCGGCCGGACTCCAGGGTCCCCGGGATGCGGATGTGGGG
>NW_006459734.1:0-227 GCF_000325575.1 Pteropus alecto | reverse complement strand
CCCACAATCCAAGAAGGAAGAGAACAAGGAGGGTATTTCCTGAGGTAACTAAGCCAAATAGGTAGGAGAGAAAGAAAATGGAAGAAGATGGGTAAAAGAGTATAAGTAGGACTTGAAGAATACGAAGCTGAGGGGGAACTGTACGAGCTATGACTGGTAAGAGATTCAGGGGCCAAGAGTTCATGATATGCAGAACTGGAGTGGCAGAGAGGACACATTAGGCATTA
>NW_006459733.1:0-227 GCF_000325575.1 Pteropus alecto | reverse complement strand
GAAATCGACGGCATCTCCGTCATCGCTCTCTAATCTGTATCCTGATCTACTACGACTCGATATATGTTTAGCGCTACTTCTTTATCCCTCCCGCTGTAAGCTCCATGAAAACAGGGGCTTCTTCCTCTGTTCTCACTATTATATTCCCCGCACCTACAACAGTGCCTAGTACACAGTACATGCGCAATAAATTCTCAAGATTTTCAAGAAATCGCCACAATCCTATT
>NW_006459732.1:0-227 GCF_000325575.1 Pteropus alecto | reverse complement strand
TCATTTTGATAGAAATACAAAAAAGCTAGAACTTACTATCAAGAAATATTTCTTTAGAAATTGAGAGTTCTCTGATAAACTTCAAACTCAATTTTGTAAATGTCTAATAAACTTTAAAACAAGACTTCTTAAATTGATGTTCACTGATATTAAATTATAGGTATTTTTTCTGTGGAGAGAGTCCATTGTTTTTATAAAATTATTAAAGCATCTGTAAAATACTAAAT
>NW_006459731.1:0-227 GCF_000325575.1 Pteropus alecto | reverse complement strand
AAGCTTCTGTTGTCATCTGTTGTCCCTCTGCCCTCAAAGCCGTGCGTGGGGCTCTGCCACGCACAGGTCCAAGTTGGGAGAACCGAGACGTGGTCCGTGTTCTGAGCCTGGGGACTGAGCGCCTCTGCGGCCAGCCTCGGCCATTCTACCCTTTGGCTCCTGTGGTGCTGGATGTGAGGACGGGGCATTGGATCAGAGAGGACCACAGTCCTTACGCCCTGCAGTCT
>NW_006459730.1:0-227 GCF_000325575.1 Pteropus alecto | reverse complement strand
GTTTACTTTTAGCAAGCTTGTCCTGAAGCCCAACCCTGTCAGACTCCTGCTAACCAAGGACAAGAACTCTGGGTTCGAGTTCGAAGAGGAATAGGGCAACAGAAGGGGCACGGGCAAGAAAGGGAGATTAGAGCCTCATTCTCCCTAGGGTTGGTCTCATTGGTTGAGTTCATTTACAGGCCCAGCACAAAGACCTGGTTTTCTGCTGCTTGATTAATCCTTGCTTT
>NW_006459729.1:0-227 GCF_000325575.1 Pteropus alecto | reverse complement strand
CAACCTGAAAAGAGAGGCAGAGACCTGCCGACCTGGAGGCGTGAGCGCCGTGGGGACCCAGCCAGCACCACCTCGGCAGGGGCGGAAGACCCCGCACGGGCTCCCAGCCGCCTCGGCGTCCGCGCATCTCGTTGGCATCACGGCCGGCCCGGGCTTTCGGGTACAGGCCCAGCACTTTCGGTAAAGACAGCGGCGCCCGCCCTCCTGGCCTCCTGAGGCCGCCGTGC
>NW_006459728.1:0-227 GCF_000325575.1 Pteropus alecto | reverse complement strand
CATGAGGGGCCAGGCTGGGCCTCTACAGCCACCCCAGAATGAATGTGACAGCACTCAGGAGTCAGTGACAGTTGACATCGTCCGGGGAAGAAAGTTACAGGCTTGACCTTGGGGAACAACTGACCCGATTGAACAGGAGGAAAGAAAGGCTTGGGTTGGGGTGACAGTCGCCCGCTTCCAAGGGGAGCGTGCGTCCCCTGCCTGGAGGCTGGTGACTCAGAAGGGGC
>NW_006459727.1:0-227 GCF_000325575.1 Pteropus alecto | reverse complement strand
CTCTTAGGCAAAGTTGGAGAAAGCACTGAACTGTACGCCTTATGAAACTTCTCCATGTTGGAGGGCCTCCTATTTTATAGAGGGGTCTTTAAAAAGGCCTATTCAAATAGTGTTTATATCAAATTTATTTTCCAAATATAAAAGTCACACGTTCCTTATATAAAAGTAGAAATAAATGAAACCATTTTCGTTCCATACACATACTGCAGGACCTTGCCTTTCTTTCC
>NW_006459726.1:0-227 GCF_000325575.1 Pteropus alecto | reverse complement strand
TAATGGTTCTTACCATGTCATCACATCCTAAATCTCTGTCTGTGGGATCTGGTGGTAGTGAAAGTTGTGAGAAACTTTATTTCTTCTCAATTTGATTGGCAGGCAAAATCTTCTGTCAAACTAGTTTCTCGGTATAGTGACTCTTGGTTACTTGGTAGGAGTACTCATGGGGTTTGTTTTTCTCTGTCTCTATCTTGTTTCTCTCCTTTCATCTTGTTAATGTCCTG
>NW_006459725.1:0-227 GCF_000325575.1 Pteropus alecto | reverse complement strand
AAAATGGGAATTTAATTTTTACTGCTACAAATCTTCTAAATACGAAAAAGAGAGGGGCGTAACGGTTTCTTAAAGTTCCTTTGCAGAGGAAAAGAGTTATTAACAAGAAAAACAATTCTGTAAAAGTATCTTCAAAATGATATTCCCAATGACAAAAAGGTGTGTCTATGGAGCCTATTGAATCATGTAGACAGGACAACATGGCCACACAAGTGTCCCATCTCTGG
>NW_006459724.1:0-227 GCF_000325575.1 Pteropus alecto | reverse complement strand
CTCTTAGGCAAAGTTGGAGAAAGCACTGAACTGTATGCCTGATGAAACTTCTCCATGTGGGAGGGCCTCCTATTTTATAGAGGAGTCTTTAAACAGGCCTATTCAAATAGTGTTTATATCAAATTTGTTTTCCAATTATAAAAGTCACATGTTCCTTATATAAAAGTAGAAATAAATGAAACCGTTTTCATGCCATACACATACTGCAGGACCTTGCCTTTCTTTCC
>NW_006459723.1:0-227 GCF_000325575.1 Pteropus alecto | reverse complement strand
TTTGAAAATTAATTAACAAATCAATAATTTTTAAAATTATATGTCATGTGATACTCATAATATCATATAATACATATATACTCATATATTAAAACCACCTCCAATTGCTCTGAAGATGTTTTCATTGCCACATCACCTAGAAGTGGGGACCTTAACATTAGCCCCAACATCTATACTGTGTATAACAGCTTACATAATGGCCAGCCCCATTGTACAGCAGGGAAAAC
>NW_006459722.1:0-227 GCF_000325575.1 Pteropus alecto | reverse complement strand
AAAGATTTGACCAAATATGTTTCAGAACACTAAGGTGTAAGCATTTCATGGGTTCTGACATTCCGCTTCTATGCAAGCAGGCAATGATTGTCCCTTAGTGCCTGAAGGAGTGAACTAAAGTTTTAACACACTGGAAATCTGTGAGAACTGCATGGAGGAGGCCATTCTCTAAAAAACATTGATGGGTTTTATAGAAAAGGATCTTTGTTCTTGTTTCATTTTCACTA
>NW_006459721.1:0-227 GCF_000325575.1 Pteropus alecto | reverse complement strand
AGCCCTGGAAGTGTGCAAGCAGGGAGCACACCAACTCTTCTCATAGTTTTGGAAGGGAACCTCCTAGCTCTGGTAATCCAGATGGACTAAATGGTGTTGTAGGCCCCCCAATGTTCTCCTCACCCCAGCCCTATGAATGGCTTCACCCTCCTCCTAGTCCCTTGAAACATGAAGCTACCTGTGGTGCCATCGAGACAGGGTCTTTAAGGTCCTGATCAAATACTACC
>NW_006459720.1:0-227 GCF_000325575.1 Pteropus alecto | reverse complement strand
AAAGATTTGACCAAATATGTTTCAGAACACTAAGGCATAAGCATTTCATGGGTTCTGACATTCCACTTCTATGCAAGCAGGCAATGATTGTTCTTTAGTACCTGAAGGAGTGAACTAAAGTTTTAACCCACTGAAAATCTGTGAGAACTGCATGGAGGAGGCCATTCTTTAAAAAACATTGATGGGTTTTACAGAAAAGGATCTTTGTTCTTGTTTCATTTTCACTA
>NW_006459719.1:0-227 GCF_000325575.1 Pteropus alecto | reverse complement strand
GGGGACCTGCCCCTTCAGTGCCTCTGCCGCTCCTACTCGTTTCCACATGGCTTCTTTACGTCCTTAGTTATCGGACTTCTGTCCAGCTAGACTTCAGGCGGTTCGCAGTGATGGTCATTCTGTCATTTAAATGCAATTCTGATGTGGTCGTGGGAGGAGGCAGCACAGTGTTTACCTACTCTGCCTTCCTGGACAGAAGTCCTCAGTTTGACTTTTTTTTTTTTTTT
>NW_006459718.1:0-227 GCF_000325575.1 Pteropus alecto | reverse complement strand
GGTGCAGTGCGGGGGCTGGTGGCTTTGGCGTCACCGGCGAAGGACAGTTAGGTGCGACAGACGGCATCGTCCTTCCTGGGTGAGAACGCAGATTTTGTCCCCAAACAGACCGTGGGCAGTGGCGGCCGAGCGCCTGTGCACACTGCCGGGAGGTCACTTGCCGAGGCCAGGGGGACGCCGGGCGCTGCAGACGCACCCGCACCCCGCAAACCCAGGCCGGTCCCCAG
>NW_006459717.1:0-227 GCF_000325575.1 Pteropus alecto | reverse complement strand
GTAATCTTCATGAGACATCATCATATCATTAACAGTTTGATCCACTCACTTTGTCCATATTGCTAGCCTTCTCAGGAGTCAGGGTGGACCAGATCAATGGCATGCCTTCTTTTCTTCTTAGGTTGTTGTGACAGTTTCTGCTTACGCTTTTCTTAAAATTGATTCTCCCTGGTAGGCCCTCTGCCCTTTTACCTGATATGAAGAAAAGCCAGGTGCACCATGTAGAA
>NW_006459716.1:0-227 GCF_000325575.1 Pteropus alecto | reverse complement strand
GCCACGGCCACGGCCACGGCCGACCGCGGCTCCCCTGCCTGGATCCCAGCGTTCTCCCTAAAACAAGACGGTTACCCCGCGACACGCCCGAGGTACGCGAGGAGAGGAACGGACGGGCTGCGCCCCGCGAAACGAATCGCGCGCGTCTGCGTCCCCTCCGCGGCTGGCGGATGTGGGAATGGGGCAAAGTCGCTCTTCCTCGCCCATCGGGGCCCGACCTTGACCTC
>NW_006459715.1:0-227 GCF_000325575.1 Pteropus alecto | reverse complement strand
GCTGCATCTCTCAAAGAGCTCATATTCTAGCTGGAGAGACATACCTGTCAACAAATCACTGTGATACAGTGAGATAAGTTTGAAGATCAAGTGTTAGAGGAGCAAGGAGTATCAAGTAGCCGGTTTCCTAGGGAGGGGCTTGCAAATGGGGGTGCAGTTCAAAAAGCTGTAAAGAAAAGGGTAAGAGAGAATAGTCTGAAAGAATCGAGAGAATTTGCGAACAACCA
>NW_006459714.1:0-227 GCF_000325575.1 Pteropus alecto | reverse complement strand
TGAGTAGCTTTTAAAAACTAGCAATTTCTGCTCTCCGCTTAGAATCAAACTAAATTAAAATCTCTGGGGCTGGCACTGGATGTCAGTCTTTTTAAAAAGCATTCCAGATTATTCTAACATGTAGGAGAGTTGAGACCATGAGTACAGAGCATCAAGTCTTGCTTTGCTGTGTCTGTTCCATTTGTGGACCCACATTGCTCTCTCTGAGCACAGGAAACAAAGTGGAG
>NW_006459713.1:0-227 GCF_000325575.1 Pteropus alecto | reverse complement strand
TCATGTGGTAGTTCTATTTTTAATTTTTTGAGGTATCTATATACTGTTTTCCATAGTGACGGCACCAATTTTCTCTCTCACCAACAATGCATGAGGGTCCCTTTGCTCCACATCCTCGCAGACGTTTGTATTTTGATTTATTGATGATGGTCATTCTGATAGGTGTGGGGTGTTGTCTCATTGTGGTTTTAACTTGTATTTCTCTGATGATTAGTGATGTTGAGCAT
>NW_006459712.1:0-227 GCF_000325575.1 Pteropus alecto | reverse complement strand
TTCTTAGCATAAATTCTTAGAAATGGAAATACTAGGTCAAATGTACATTTTAAAGCTCTTGTTATATAGTAACAAAATGGCCTTTAGAAAGAGAAAACCGAGTCACATTGTCTTAAACAATTTAAGTATCTGTATGCTTGCCAAGCCTACTCCAGTATTTTCAGTATTTTAATTTTTTCAATAATTATAAAATTCACCCTAATTACTTTAATTTTTACTTCTTATTA
>NW_006459711.1:0-227 GCF_000325575.1 Pteropus alecto | reverse complement strand
CCTGCTGTGCAGTCCTCCCCCTGCTCGGCCCGACGCCGGCCCCCGGGGCTGCTGTAGCCGCTGGTCCTGGCTCTCACAGCGCCCCCAGGCCCCCCAAAGGACGTCAGCATGGGATTTCCAGAAGAGCAGCAAGCCCCCTTCCGGGCGGTCCACGGACCAGACAGAAAAGAAGACAGGACTCCAACCGAAACCCGTGCACGCATGGTCACAGCAGCCGTGGTCACCGT
>NW_006459710.1:0-227 GCF_000325575.1 Pteropus alecto | reverse complement strand
CGCAAGTTCGTGGGTTGGCTTTGTTCCACGTGTCTTGTATTCTCCTCTTGGGACCAGCAGGCCGGCCGAGGCACGTTATTTTCTTGGTAACTGTAGAATTTCAAGCAGGCAAGGGCACTGCGCAGCATATTACAGACCCGTGTTTGTGCCATATCTGCTCCTATCACATTGGCCAAATCAAGTCACGTGGCTGACCCCCAAGTCAAGGGGCAGGGAAGTATATGCCC
>NW_006459709.1:0-227 GCF_000325575.1 Pteropus alecto | reverse complement strand
TTTTTAGGTGAACATTAGAACTAAAGCATCTTACCTAATATTCCATTAGTATATTAAATAGTAGTACATAAATTCTCTAAGTATATTTGAATGGATTTAAAACATTCATCTATCCAGTAAAAGAATAAGGATAATTTTTCTGTTTATTCACATATTCTCTATATCCCTCAGTAATGCTGACACACCTCATTATAATGTGTGTTTACTGTGTATTTACTATTATAAAT
>NW_006459708.1:0-227 GCF_000325575.1 Pteropus alecto | reverse complement strand
TGCTCTCATCATCAAGATTTCAGGAAGGAAAGGGAAGGAGAGGGTTGTGTTCATTCTCCCTGCACAGTGGGGATGCTCAGGAGAAAGACTGAGAGTCTCTGAACTAAACAATTGATACAGCACAATTTAAGGAATAATCCTGTTTCCCCTATTAATTTAGAGCTCCTCTTTTGTTTAATTCAATTTCTTTCTTATTTGAGTCCACTCCTTGCTTTTTCACTGTTTTT
>NW_006459707.1:0-227 GCF_000325575.1 Pteropus alecto | reverse complement strand
TGATCCTACCCTTAAAACTAAAGTTAATCCTAATCTTAACTATACACCTAATAATAACCCTCATTCTAAATTGTAAATTAACAATAACTCTAATCTTAGCCCATTAACATAAAGTAACCCTACAACTAAATTTAACTCTAAAACTATCACTGCCCCTTACCTAATGTTATCATTAACTCAAACCCTGATCCTAACCCTAAAACTAAAGCTAATCGAAACCCTAATTG
>NW_006459706.1:0-227 GCF_000325575.1 Pteropus alecto | reverse complement strand
AACAATGAATGGGTTAACAATGAAATAAAGGAAAAAAATCAAAAGATATCCTGAAACTAATGAAAATGAAAACACAGGCCCTCTGGGAGGAGGGCTCAACACAGGCAAGACAGTGCCTGCCTATAGGCCACACTGGAGGAAGGCTCAACATAGGGGTAACGGCAGCTGTCCCTGCAGGCCTCACCCTGAAGGCATACAACTCAGTCTTTCTCTGTATGTCTCTGGCA
>NW_006459705.1:0-227 GCF_000325575.1 Pteropus alecto | reverse complement strand
AGGTGAGTGATAAAATGCCTTATAAATAAAGTACTCGTTTTTAACATGTGAAATTAAGAGACAAAGATAGTCAAGCATGAAAGCAATGGAAAAATGTAGGGAGATACTTAGACAATCTCGATATGGGGACATCTTTGTACTGTTGACAAGAGACCCTGGAGCCAGAACGGAAGAGATTAACAGCTTTGAGTGAACACACACACACACACACACGCGCACACACACAC
>NW_006459704.1:0-227 GCF_000325575.1 Pteropus alecto | reverse complement strand
AGAAGTTCCTGCCTGGGTTCAGAGCTCACGGCTACGTGAATATGGCAGGCAACATAATGGACCCCAGAGGCGTTAGCATCCTTGTAGCTGAAACCTGTGAATACATCGCCTTACATGGAACTTAGACTTTGCAGATGTGACTAAATTAAGGACCTTGAGATAGGGAGATTAGCCTGGATTATCCGGGTGGGCGTGGTCTAATCACATGAGTCCTTAAAACCAGAGAA
>NW_006459703.1:0-227 GCF_000325575.1 Pteropus alecto | reverse complement strand
GGTCCGTGAGGAAAGGCGAGTCCGTCCGCGGCTGCGTCGCTTCCTTTCTTGCCCTTTCTGTTTTTATTGGCGCTACTGATAAGCATAACCTTGGAGACAAACTTGAAATCCTTGTGGCCCGTCGTTTTGACCTTGTGACCTGGGGTTTTGACCTTGTGACCTGGGGTGAGGTACCGGGAGGCTGGGTGCGGATGGGGGGAGAGAAACCGAGAGTCGCAGGCTCCTGT
>NW_006459702.1:0-227 GCF_000325575.1 Pteropus alecto | reverse complement strand
TGTCCCCTCAAAATTCCTGTGGTGAAGTCCTAACCGCCACCCCCACCCCCCGCCCAGTGCCTAAAATGTGACCATACTTGGAAACGGGATCCTATCATAACTAGTTAAGTTAAAATCATGTGGCGCAGGTAGGTCCCCACTCCAAGATGAGCGATGTCCTTGTAAAAAGGAGGGACATGGAGACAGATATATCCACAGAAGGAGCACCATGTGAAGAAGGCAGAGAT
>NW_006459701.1:0-227 GCF_000325575.1 Pteropus alecto | reverse complement strand
AGGGTTAGGTTTAGTGTTAGTGCTAGGGCTAGGTTTCTGCTTAGGGTAATTGGTTCGGGTTAGGATAGGTGTTAGGGATAGGGTTTGGGTTAATGTTTGATTGGGGTTAGTGTTTATGGTTATCGTTAGTGTTAGGCTTAGGGTTATGTTTTGTGTTAGTGTTAGAATAAGAGCTTCAGTTTAGTGTTAGGTTTAGGGTTGGGCTTAGGTTTGGGGTTAAGTCTAGG
>NW_006459700.1:0-227 GCF_000325575.1 Pteropus alecto | reverse complement strand
AGGCAACTGAAATTTTGAACGTTGGCTTGATATTTCATGGTATTAAGGAATATTTTTAACATAACTACAACGCCATAATCAAGCCTAAAAAAAAAGTCCTAACCATTTATGAATTCATGCAGAGACATTTACAGAAGATGGTTGTTGACGTTTTGGATTTGCTTCTAAATAATAGGGAGGAAGCGGGCAGCAGGAGGGAGTTCAGATTAAAAAATACACATATCGGC
>NW_006459699.1:0-227 GCF_000325575.1 Pteropus alecto | reverse complement strand
AGGTCTTTCAGAAAGAATATTTTTGGATTAAAATTTGACCTTTTAGGATGTCAAGGGCACCACTACCATGCGAGCAATCTGTGGCAGGTTTGAACAGTGAAGTGGAATGACCTCTAGCTTGGGATTTCTTACCCCGTTGGGGCCCTGTGTGTCTCAGGAGTACTCTGCCCTTCTGCCAGGATTCTTTTATCCTTAGTTTGACCATAATAAAAGCGCACAGATAACAA
>NW_006459698.1:0-227 GCF_000325575.1 Pteropus alecto | reverse complement strand
TGCGGACACCTGTGTGAGTCCCTTTTTCGCTTCTTCTGGGCGTACGCCCTCAGGTGTTCACTTTCTCGAGGAACCGCCATACCGTGTTCATTCCCACCCTTACGCTGCCCTGGAGTCCTAGTCACGAGCTCCCCCCGGGGGCGGGGCCTGTGGCCTGTCTACCCCAGGGTCCTGGCCACTGTGTGGTGCGAATCCCAAGGGGTTTTAACGATGATTTTCCAACAAAA
>NW_006459697.1:0-227 GCF_000325575.1 Pteropus alecto | reverse complement strand
GGAGAGGCTTATTCTTCATTCGGTTCATCTTGTCCTTGGCCAGCTCTTTATGCAGTGAGAGCCACCATTAACTGAGTGCTCAGGAGGATGCACCAGGCAAGGGGCTTCGCATCAAGATGTCACTTGATCCCTCCTAAGGCTTTAGGACAGATTCTCCCTACATGCAACTAGCACAAACTGCCACGCCTTTATTGAGATAAATCCGCCTGTCCATTTCTATCATCTCT
>NW_006459696.1:0-227 GCF_000325575.1 Pteropus alecto | reverse complement strand
CCAGGCCAAAATCCATGGGAAAGCTAAAATCTGGAAAGAGAAGTCACAACACCAAAGCCACTTTTGGCCTGAGAGATTTTGTCACTCCTGGGAAACTCGAATTTGGGTTTGGCAAGCTTGCAGGGTAATGGAGATAGATGTCAAATCCCAGGTGGGAGTTGGGGAATCTAGTAGATTTACCCAAATCAACCAGAGGCCTCCAAAGGCATCTCAGGGTACAGATAAAA
>NW_006459695.1:0-227 GCF_000325575.1 Pteropus alecto | reverse complement strand
GATGCATCCCTCCCCCAGCCTCCAAACCGGGGCCTCACATAGCCCAGCCCGTTCCCCATTCCTTGAGAGTCCTGACCCCAACCCTGTTTGGTGTTTCCCCATCACACCGTGGCACCTCCAGTGCAAGCTTGTGTCTTATGCATCTTTATATCTCCTTCCATATCCCTCAGCACGACACTTAGTTTTTTCTAACTGTCAAGTAGTGTTTGATGAATGAAAATAACTGG
>NW_006459694.1:0-227 GCF_000325575.1 Pteropus alecto | reverse complement strand
GCGGCTTTTCCGTGTCTGCAGCATGAGAAGCCACAAAGCGTGTCCCCCGGTTTTCCGCAGCCGCATCCCAGATGCCGAGCCCGGCTCCCCTCGAGGATGCCATGGCTGACCGCAGCTGGCATCCTTTATAGACACACTGCCCGCGGTCCCAGGACCACACACGCTCGGAGCCGCCCTGACTGCGGACACCAACAGGGGCCACGGCTCCCGCTGGAACGGGGCCCCCG
>NW_006459693.1:0-227 GCF_000325575.1 Pteropus alecto | reverse complement strand
ACACCACGTGTCTTTTTCCCACACCTTTATTTTCCACCACAAGTAGCTGTGTCTCCGTCTCACAGGTGGCCGCATTTAAAGAGTTGACACCAGCCGTGCTGACGTGACCACACTAAAGCTTGACTTATTTACACCCCATTTGAGGCTATTTTTTCCTGTCCTTTATGAGATTAATCGAGTTCTTTTCCATCCTTTTTCTCAGCTGGTTTGAAAGTTTAACCATCTAT
>NW_006459692.1:0-227 GCF_000325575.1 Pteropus alecto | reverse complement strand
GGGAGCAGGGGCGGGGTGCAGGTTCACAGATACTCGGGCGCAGGCTTGTGGTGGACGCCTGCACACCCTTTAGAACTCGGCTCAAACGCCGGCCCCGGGGCAGGCTCCCCTGGGCCCCCTGCGGTCACAGCCCTGTCACGGTCACCTCATATCATGCGGAGTAAATCGGTCTCATTTCTGACCCTTGGTGGCGGTCTGGCTCCCGCAGTAGGATGCGAGCTCTGTGT
>NW_006459691.1:0-227 GCF_000325575.1 Pteropus alecto | reverse complement strand
GTGAGTGAGGCCCAGGCACCAGAATTTCTAAAAAAAACTCACTAGGCAATTCTTAGAAGCTGTGTCTTAGTCTCTGTTTTAGTCTCAGGTTCAGTGAGTCCCTAAATGTCTTCATACATATTTGTCATTTCATTGCTTAGTAATAAATAAATGTGTATGCGGGATTATACATGGACAGTGTACCTCAGAGTATCATATTTTCTTTAGCTTCAGAAAGAGTTATGGCC
>NW_006459690.1:0-227 GCF_000325575.1 Pteropus alecto | reverse complement strand
TATGAGAAGAAAGCTGTGCATTGATTGAGTCATGGACATGAAAGGCCGATTTGTCACAATGACACCTTGATGTTCCATTTACTCTGAGGGTAGTCAGACCTGGGCATTTATGCTAGAACTAGATTTTTTTATTCCAGAACATATGGGCCTCAAAGACAGTTGGAAAATTGGGGTTTTAGAGGTTAGAGTGTGGAATAGAGATGAGTTCTGTAATGATCTCGTGCACT
>NW_006459689.1:0-227 GCF_000325575.1 Pteropus alecto | reverse complement strand
TCTTTCCCCAAGGCTGCTCCAGTAGGGAGTTTATCTCCATGGAAACCTTTGAGGACTGTGAAGGGGTAGAAGATATGGAGAAGGAAGGCAGCTCTCTGAGTGTAATTTATTTCCTTCTTACCCCTTTCATATTCTCCCTCATTCCTGTTCATCAGCTTCTCCTGCCTCCTCTTCCTCTCTGCACCCCTCTCTCCTTCCTTATGATTCTCACCCATAGGGACCCGGCC
>NW_006459688.1:0-227 GCF_000325575.1 Pteropus alecto | reverse complement strand
AGGTGTGGAGCGATTCCTCTTGGAGACAGGAAGGCAGCCCAGCTGGGCTCTGCTGAATCCCTGATCGTGGTACCCGACGGTGCATTTCAAAGGTGGCTTTGTCTGAGTTGTGCTGTGTGGCCACTCTGTGCTGGCACGAAGGACAGAGGCAGACGAAACATCCTCATTGCCCATGGGGGGCGGGGCGGGGTGGGGGGGACTCGCCGGGAACAACAGACTTGCAGGAC
>NW_006459687.1:0-227 GCF_000325575.1 Pteropus alecto | reverse complement strand
TGAAGAAAAATTTTACAATCAAAAAATCATTTTAATATAGAGTAGTCAAAGAGTTGGGTTCTGTAACGTGGAGTACACAGGGAATATTTTCAATAATTTAAGGCTAGTTATATATTGAGTACATAGTTTCCATTTTTATTGAGCTGAAACCCAAACAATTTCTGTGCTTCCTGGTTCCCTTCCCTATCGTTCAGTTCCTTCAGTTTTCACCTCCTTTTCTATAATTT
>NW_006459686.1:0-227 GCF_000325575.1 Pteropus alecto | reverse complement strand
AGACATAGAGGTCAGTGTAGCTGAAGTATAACAAATAAGAGTATTTGTAGATGAAGTAAGAAATGTAGGCAGGGGTCAGGTTGGCCTTGTGGGACATGCTGGAGATTTTGAATCTAGTTCTTGCTGAAGTGGGACGCCTGAGGATTGGGAGTGATCCCACAAATGATCTCACTTGCATAATGTAACGGATCAATTCAATGCTGGTGCAGAATTGACAGAAGAGGAAC
>NW_006459685.1:0-227 GCF_000325575.1 Pteropus alecto | reverse complement strand
ACAGCCTCTTGCCCTGCATAACCAGGGAGGCTGAACAGTGACCCTGGGCGCCTCAGGGAACAGCTTGTGGCAAGACGTCGCCATGAAGCACAGCACAGCCTGCAACTCCGCTCCACAACAGGGCCACCATACATCCCTGCCTGACTGCCAAACACAGGCTGTGGCCCCTGTACACAGAGATCCCAGACAGTGACCTCACCCTACCAGAGCTCAGACAGAGACTGCAC
>NW_006459684.1:0-227 GCF_000325575.1 Pteropus alecto | reverse complement strand
CCGACGTGCTTCCAGGGGGACCCTGGCTAAGGGCAATTTTGATTCCCTTATTGTCTCTCTTTCATGGAGTCTACGGAAAAAGGGGGTGCTGTGAAGTGTGAGTGGCTCCAGGGCCAGGCCGGAGTAGCCTGTCTGGCCTTTGGGATAGCCCCGTGGTTAGAATAACCTGCTGCCCCAGTGACCACGGAGCAAAGATCCAGCCCGCGTGCTGGCGGGAAGAATGCGCG
>NW_006459683.1:0-227 GCF_000325575.1 Pteropus alecto | reverse complement strand
AGTCCCATGGAAATCGGTTCGATCTAGTCGTATAGGTAAATTTTTTATTCTTATGACACACTCAACCCGATAACGCCATTAAAATAACTGCGTACCTAGATGACCCTCGAGCACGCCGTAGCGCGGTCTCACACGCCTTATTTCACTCCCGGCGAGCGTGTGCTGCTCTCGCTTAGCGGGCGAAGCTGAGCAGCCGCCCACGGCCGAGTAAACGGCACAGCCCGGGC
>NW_006459682.1:0-227 GCF_000325575.1 Pteropus alecto | reverse complement strand
TATTGCATTGTGTGTTCACTACCCAGAGTCAAGTATCCTTCTGTCACCATATTTTTGACCCCCTTTTGTTTATAATGAAAATGGATTTGGAAGAGGAAAGATTGGGAGTCAAAGTACTGATGTTGGGATTTGAACAGGAGAAAAGAATTGCGAAAAATGGGCTGACAGCACTGAACTTCAGTGTTCTTATACGGCTGGCATTTGAACAGTTAGTTGATCACATGTAG
>NW_006459681.1:0-227 GCF_000325575.1 Pteropus alecto | reverse complement strand
TCCGCCTGCCACCCCAAGGCCTCCCATTCACACACGCCACCCCGAGCCTGCGTGTCTAAGCTCCGGCCGCCGCTTGCACGGCAGGACCTTGCCTGGAGCTCCAGGTGTGCGCGCCTGGAGGGCCGGACCCCCGATGTCTCATGTCCATCACTGTGTGTAAGTCCCCGTAGGCGTGCACCACGGCTGTTAACCGTCACCATTTAAGGACATCTGAGCCATCTCCAGTC
>NW_006459680.1:0-227 GCF_000325575.1 Pteropus alecto | reverse complement strand
TTTGCCTATCTTTCAATTATTAAGAAAAGTGCTATTATAAATATGTCCCAAAATATCACATACTTTAAAAAAATAAAGTTAAGGTCATATGCCTACAAATCGAGTGAAGGGAAGATGGCTCTCCTATTTATATCCCTGTAATTGGTCGTTCAGTGATCCAGGTCCCTTCCATTTTGTGGCCCTATCATTAGCGAGTTTTCAGTTTAGCTGTTGGGAATGTAAGAGAA
>NW_006459679.1:0-227 GCF_000325575.1 Pteropus alecto | reverse complement strand
TGTTCAACATTGACACCACTTATTTTCTGCTCTGGCTACCCTTCAATTAATTAACCAAAGCCATATTCCTTATTAGTTGGGACCTATCATATCATCTTTCTTCCTGCAACCTGGAAAGAAGTTATTAACAACTGACACACCATTTGGGAAGATACATTCAGTTTTAATAGTGCAGAATCCTTACTTTCTCTTGTCCACCGCTTGAGTAAGAAAATTTGCTACAAGGT
>NW_006459678.1:0-227 GCF_000325575.1 Pteropus alecto | reverse complement strand
GGCACTGGGATGGATGATCGACTATCAATGAAAGGACCTCCGCCTCATCAAAAATCAATCCCAGGTGAACTGTAGATGTCAGAATTATACAGAATGATAAAGGAGAATGTCTTTGTGACACCGGGGCACGAGGATTCTGGGACGGGACATAAACATTACTAACTTCCAAGGAAAAACATATAAATGAGTCTGTATAAAAATGAAGAACCTCTGTGGATCAAAAGACA
>NW_006459677.1:0-227 GCF_000325575.1 Pteropus alecto | reverse complement strand
ATCTATACTTATAAGTGTGAATAGTATCTGTGACACTGTGGTGACAAACACTGGCTGGGCTTGCTGTGCCGATCCTTTTGCAGTATATGCAAATATCAAATCAGTATGTCGTACAACTGAAACCAACATGATATCATATGTCAGATTCACCTCAATAAAACACTAACATGGCATTTCACAGTTGATGATAAGATATCAATATGTATTTTGACTCTTTGTTAGAGAAG
>NW_006459676.1:0-227 GCF_000325575.1 Pteropus alecto | reverse complement strand
GCCCCCACCAGGAAAGACTGGCCACACCAGGAGGCGAAGTATCCAGCACGCCCACGATGCTCCCCCGTGCTCATGGGCATGCGCAGTGGGCAGTCACTTGGGAAAACGGTTTGGCAGTTTCTTGAAAAGTTAAACATATGCCTACCATATCCCCAGCCATCTGGTATTTCCCTGAGAGGAATGAAAGCACACGCCCATAAGAGACTTCTACGCGAATGGTCACGGCA
>NW_006459675.1:0-227 GCF_000325575.1 Pteropus alecto | reverse complement strand
TTAAGGTGGAAAATTTCCTTGCCCTCATAGAACTTACTGGGAGATATAAACAATAAAAAAAAAAAATCAAAATATTTAATATTGTAGAATAACAGGTTCAATTAAAAAATTAAGCAGGTCACAAGGCTGGAAATGATGGGAAGTGCTCTTTCAGAGGAGGTGGCCAGGAAAGGCCTCTCTGAGAAAGTGACGTTCAAATACAAGTTTTAAATAAAGTAAGGATGTGA
>NW_006459674.1:0-227 GCF_000325575.1 Pteropus alecto | reverse complement strand
AAGTGAAGTACTACATACTACTTTCTCTTCTTAAAGATTCTCATTGTGCATTAGACTTAAAGATTTCAAAATGCCTGGCCTATAGAAATATTTATCTTTATTTAACTCAGTTTTTCCAAAATGTAGTCAGTCAAGTAATCCTCCCCCCACCTTTTTTTTCTGGGAGCTTCTATTAAAGTCCTTCAGACTCAAGTTCTGGGGAATGCTAAGTACCCTGGTGCTGTGAT
>NW_006459673.1:0-227 GCF_000325575.1 Pteropus alecto | reverse complement strand
TAACCACCTATTTAGCCCATCATGTTGCTTTAGTATTGTCTTTTTGATGACAAATAGTAGCTGATAGGACAATAAAGATTGTTTAGAGGAAATATATAGTTAATTTGATTCACAAATATCTTAAATAAAAGTTTCTTAACACGATACAATACTACATATATGTACAATTTAAAAAAAAAATTAAATTCCAGCATTTACAAAAGGTAAAATTAAGTATTTTAGTAGGT
>NW_006459672.1:0-227 GCF_000325575.1 Pteropus alecto | reverse complement strand
AATTAGGTCTTCCTTTGTGCTTCGAAGGGTGAATGTGATTTTGATCATCATACAGGATCAGGGATGGTTTGGTCGAGGAGCGGGTGGAGACAACAGAGGCCCTGAAGAGGGAATGAGCCTGGTTATTGGGAAAGCCAGTGTGGAAACCGGCCTGATGGGAGAGGGCAGAGTGAACCAGGGATACCTGGGAAGCAGAACGGGGATGACCCAGAGTCACACTTGGACTT
>NW_006459671.1:0-227 GCF_000325575.1 Pteropus alecto | reverse complement strand
ACTATTACAAAAAGAATAACAAAATAACAAGCAAGGCTGTAGAGAAATTGGAGCTCTTGTGCATTGCTGGTGGGAATGTAAAATGATGCAGCCACTGAAAATGACATGGTGGTTCCCCCAAAAATTAAACATAGAATTACCACTTGATCAGCAATTCTGCTTCTGGGTATATACCCCAAAGCAGCAAAAGCGGGGACTCAAACAGATATTTGTACACCCATGTTCAC
>NW_006459670.1:0-227 GCF_000325575.1 Pteropus alecto | reverse complement strand
ATAAGGGGTTAATATCGAAAATTTATAAAGAACTCGTGTAACTTAACACCAAAATATTAACAATCCAATTTACAAATGGGCAACGGATCTGAATAGAAGTTTCTCTAAAGAGAACATACAGATGGCAAATAGACATCTGAAAAGATGATCAGTGTCACTAATTGTTAGAGTAAAGCAAATTAAAACCACAAAGAGTTATCACCTCACACCTGTCAGAATGGCTATTA
>NW_006459669.1:0-227 GCF_000325575.1 Pteropus alecto | reverse complement strand
GAGATGGCCGGCAACGGGGCCCCACGGCGAGTTGCAGCGGTGGCCACGTGGCGTCCCCGGCTCCGTTAGATGCATCTCTTCTCCGAAATCTCCCTCTGCTGCTTCCTTCATCACACTCCTGCCCCAGCGGCTCCCGCTTCACCCCTGAGGTCTCAGTCCCCTGGGGCACCTGCCCCTGGTTGCGTTTCTCCGGTCCTGGTCGTCACGGTATTCGACGAATGACCCAT
>NW_006459668.1:0-227 GCF_000325575.1 Pteropus alecto | reverse complement strand
TGGCTGCTGGACACCTGAAATGGGGCCCGTGCAACTGGTGGACTCATCCTTCAATTTTACCTAACATAAATTATCTTAAATGTCAACGGCCACATGTGGCCTGTGGCTACTGTACTGGGTGGTGGTGATAAAGACTACGAGCTGCATGGGGACAGAAAAATTCATCATCGCACCCACAGCACCTCCTCCAGAGACCTGCACATACGAGGCACGTGAATATTATTTTA
>NW_006459667.1:0-227 GCF_000325575.1 Pteropus alecto | reverse complement strand
CTGAACTTAGGGTAAAACTCTCTCTGCGACTATGACCTCACACCATCCTTTCATCCACCACTCTTCCCCATGTATGTTTTTTTCCTAATCTTGTTTATGCTTCTCTTTTAAAAGAAAACACTCTTCACCTAACTCTGGAGACACTTATAGATCTTAATTAACGTCACAGCCTTCTCCTTACTGTAGTAGTATCTTTCCCATGCCTCACAATATTGTTTTGAATAAAA
>NW_006459666.1:0-227 GCF_000325575.1 Pteropus alecto | reverse complement strand
AAGTCCAAGATCAAGGAGCCGGAAGATTTGGTTCCTAACGAGACCCACTTCCTGGCTTGCAGAAGGCCACCCTCTTGCTGTGTCCTTACATGGCAGAAAGAGAGCTCTGGTCCGTTTCCCTCTTTTATAAGGACACTAACCTCATCTGTAAGACTCCATCTAAACCTGATCGCCTCCGAATGGCCAAACCTCCAAATACCATCTCACTGCAGACTAGGTCGCCAACA
>NW_006459665.1:0-227 GCF_000325575.1 Pteropus alecto | reverse complement strand
GAGCAAAAATATCTGAGATTGGAAGTATGAAAAGGATAAGAGGAATGATCTCACTCTACTCTAGTCACTCTTCCCTCCATGCAGCACAGCTCAGCGCCAAGGGAAATCTTCTAAGCTTTGATTTTTTTCCACAAGGAAAAGTGAGAGCATGTGAATGAGCACCTGCCTCTCCAGGACACTGGGGGATGCTGTCAAAGAGACCCACCTCTTTCTTGCCCCATCCAGAA
>NW_006459664.1:0-227 GCF_000325575.1 Pteropus alecto | reverse complement strand
GCCAAATCACCAGGGCGGGGGGCCTCGCCGGCCGCCTTCCCGGGCCCCGCGTCACCTTTTTTTCAGTCTCTCGCGCGCCGGCCGCTTAAGGAAGCATTGGAAAACTTCTGAACTTTTAAGCATCCGTCACCCAGGCGAGGACTTTTTTACGCAGTTACATTTTTTCCGGGCAGCGGAGCCCCGCCCCATCGCTGCAGCAGCAGCCAATGGGAGGGGAGAAGAGCCTC
>NW_006459663.1:0-227 GCF_000325575.1 Pteropus alecto | reverse complement strand
TCATGAACTGGCTCTCCGTTAGGTTTCCAGCTTTCGCTCCTCGTACCCATCTTGCCCAGGTAATAGCAAAGCTTTTGCAGTTCCTTGCATCCAATGGGCTGTTCATCCCTCTCGGGGTTCCCTCGGCCGGAAATGACATTCTTACCTTTCCTCACCAGATCACGGTCCTCGCTACTTAAGGCTCTGACAGCTGCCATCTCCCGCCGGAAGCCTTCCCTGAGCATTTC
>NW_006459662.1:0-227 GCF_000325575.1 Pteropus alecto | reverse complement strand
AAGAGACACAGGGCTCATCACACACGCCAATTTGTCGGAATCGGGAAGAACTTTCACGGCTCATTCGTTCACGCCGTAACTGTGCATTACGTGCCTTCTTTGAATAAACTGGTGTCGTCTCTTGGGAAAGAGAGAGGGGAAGAGGGCTCCAGACGGCAGAAAGAATGTGAGCGAAGGCCCTTTGGATAGACAGAGCCGGGAGGGCGGAGCTGAGTGCAAAGGGGCAG
>NW_006459661.1:0-227 GCF_000325575.1 Pteropus alecto | reverse complement strand
CCTCACGTTCAGTCGGTCGCCTTGTTCGTTGGTGGCTTCCTTGCCGGGCAGAGGCTTTTGCGTTTGGCATCGTCCACTTGTTTACTTTTGTTTTTTTGTTTCCCTTGCCGTTGGAGTCAGATCCACAGGGGACATCGTGCATCTCGTCACAGCCAGTGAGGCCTGGGCGGCGGGGCTGGGGGCTCGGATCTCGGTCTGGTGGGAGGAAAACTGGCTGCGACTTACAG
>NW_006459660.1:0-227 GCF_000325575.1 Pteropus alecto | reverse complement strand
ATGGATTGTCCCTGAGAGCTGGATGGGGGCTCCCAAGGGACTGGACCCGCCCATCCATCTCCAGCTGTCCCCAGCCAGCACAGGAGCAGAGTCAGCTTCCTGAGCAGGGCTCAGCTCCAACCTGACGCCTGTGCCCCAAAACCACCCCCAGGTCCCCGTCCCGACGGAGGGTGTAGTAAGCGGGGGCTGCCTCTCCCTGCCCCCATGTGCACACAGAGGGACTGGGG
>NW_006459659.1:0-227 GCF_000325575.1 Pteropus alecto | reverse complement strand
CACGTGCCACAGCCTTAAATGTAGCACACGCTGAACCCACCAGCAACCACATTTCTAAACAAAACATAAGACCGAGTGAGCATTTAATGCCGGCTGCTTCTATGCTCCTCTCAACCTCTTCAAGGCTGACTGTGTCTTCTGCTTCTTTGAATGGATGCATACCTATCTGAGTCCCTGCTTGCTGAAAATGTCCTGTAATGATTTAATGATTTGCTGAATGCTTAGCA
>NW_006459658.1:0-227 GCF_000325575.1 Pteropus alecto | reverse complement strand
CTAGAACTGAGAAGTTCCCAGCTCGGACACAAAGCAACCGTCGCGTGACGTGTGGAGGTGTTTGCTCTCTGAGGCCGCCGCGGCCTTCGCCTTGCTGCGTCTAAACGTGTCAAATCGGTGCGTTATGCATCGAATAAGCCCAAACCGCCAAGGCTCACCTGTTTACAGTCACGATGTAACGTCTCCTTGCAAAGCGAACGTGAAGTTCACCGCGTCAGGCGGAAGCG
>NW_006459657.1:0-227 GCF_000325575.1 Pteropus alecto | reverse complement strand
ATTCTCCTTTAGTGGGCTGCTCTGTCTTTGCCCATGTCCTTACTCATCAGCGCTTCTAGCCTTGTCATCCTTTGATAATGATGGCTAAATATTATACATCTCCAGAATCTGTCCAGCTACACCTGTGTGCGCATGTGCACACACTTATCCGCCTACTAAATATACTCACACGTATATATGTGCGTATAGCAGCTATATCTCTTTAAAAATACCTCAATGACCATTCT
>NW_006459656.1:0-227 GCF_000325575.1 Pteropus alecto | reverse complement strand
CATTCTCTATGAATTTGGTAAAAAGATAATTCGTTATATCACACTAACTTCTTTAATTTTGTAGATGCCCACGTAGGCCCACGACAAATTCAGAGGGTCATACATGACAATATGGTTAGACTAAATAGATCATTTTCATTGAGCATCAACATTTTTCCTGGTTCTAAGTGAGGTGCCAGGGATTCCATTGACGAGTAAAGTGTGGCTCTCTATCTTGTGGAGTTTAC
>NW_006459655.1:0-227 GCF_000325575.1 Pteropus alecto | reverse complement strand
ATTGTCTTCTGGGCATGGCCTGTTCCCCGTCCAGCTACGTCCCCTGGCACAGGTGCTGGCCCTTGAGTCCCCCCCCCCGTCTGCCGGGAGAATGCAGGTCCCGTGATGGAACAGGACGTCCGCCAGGCCTCGGAGAGCCGGCCACCGGCACCGTGCATCGGAGAACTTCCCAGTGTTCTGGAACATCCAGACCCCACAGAACCTTCCCCTGCCACCCGAGGAGGGAA
>NW_006459654.1:0-227 GCF_000325575.1 Pteropus alecto | reverse complement strand
CTCTGTCTGACTTATCTCACTTAGCATAGTGCCCTTGAGGTCTACCATGTTGTCACAAATGGAAGGGCTTCTTTTTTTCTCATGGCTGAAAAATATTCCATTGCATTTTACCATCCTATTTTGTTTTGCTGTGCGGAAACTTCTTAGTTTGGTGTAGTCCCACTTGATTGCGTTTTTTTGATGTCATGTCCAGAAATTTGCTGACTAAACCAATGTCAAAGAGCTTT
>NW_006459653.1:0-227 GCF_000325575.1 Pteropus alecto | reverse complement strand
TTTGGACCTAACTCCGTGTTCTTTCTCCATCACGTGTGAAAGAGGAAGCTGGGAGAGGATGGGGTTCTGGATAGAATGGACTCAATTAGACCCCCCGACTTCCAGCTTCCGAATAAAAAGATTCCTCTCGATACAACAAAATTAATATTAAAGCAAATGTTTGAGAGTTGAATTGTTTATTAACACCAGTGGATTAAAAGAGGCCTACATTATATTAATATGTTGTT
>NW_006459652.1:0-227 GCF_000325575.1 Pteropus alecto | reverse complement strand
GGGGCCTCTCTCAGGGGCCAGAGTTTCACTGCACAGGACGGATGGGTGTTAGGTCTGTGCACAGCATGGACCCCCACCCCGCTGGACAGTCACCCCTCACTCTCCTCACGGAAAACGCCCTCTGCTCCACACGCCTGGTCCCTGTCCCCTGCCCTTCTGAGAGGCAGCACATACCCTCCTGACTGCACTACACGGTGCAGGCCAAAGGCCAGTGCCCAGAGATGCAG
>NW_006459651.1:0-227 GCF_000325575.1 Pteropus alecto | reverse complement strand
TATTCCATTGTGTATATGTACATCTTCTTTATCCAACCATTTATCAAGGGACACTTCAGTTGTTTCCAATCTTGGCCACTGTGAAAAATGCTCCAATAAACATCAGGGTGCATATATTTTGAGAGATAAATGTTTTCAAGTTTTTTGGGTAGATACACAGGTCAAAGATAGCTCTATTCTTTTTTTCTTTATGAAATTTATTGGGGTGACATTGATTAATAAAATTA
>NW_006459650.1:0-227 GCF_000325575.1 Pteropus alecto | reverse complement strand
GTTCATGATAAATGCCCTCATCCATTATAGTCACTATTCTCTCACTTAAAAAGTCTGCTACCTTACCCATGGAAAGTTTTTCCATGAGTCATTTACATAATTACTCCACATTTTGACTTCGTTTTCCACATAGCAAGACAACAACTTCCAAGAATGACTATGTCCTCACCTGTATATATAATAGAAATTTATTTGTAAAATGGCACATGTGTGTATATATACATATA
>NW_006459649.1:0-227 GCF_000325575.1 Pteropus alecto | reverse complement strand
TATATTTTAAAGCCAACTGCTTGAAAAAGTCATTCGTTTAACAAACTAGTTGATATCTCCTGGGGTGATACCATTTTATTCAGCAATGGAAAAATAGCTGGACCCTAGAGACTATGTATTCAGTTAGGACATATTTTCATAGCTACCATTACAAATAATTAATTATGTTTAAGACTAGAAGTGGTTAGAAATAGTCTTTCCTCTTGCTGAAGAATATCCATAATGGT
>NW_006459648.1:0-227 GCF_000325575.1 Pteropus alecto | reverse complement strand
TAGCCTTGTTGAGTTTTCATGGTAAAATACTTTCTTAACTGGCCCTGGTGAAACTTACCAGGTGGGAATTAAAGCCTCTTGAGTTTTTTTTGTTTTTTGTTTTTTGGTTTTGGTTTTTTTTTTTTTGGAGAGGGGGGAATTTTTAGTAGAGCCCAAAATGTAATCTTTCTTATAAAGAATCTATTACATTTTATAAAAATATTTTGTTTGTTTCTCATTAGAAAGAT
>NW_006459647.1:0-227 GCF_000325575.1 Pteropus alecto | reverse complement strand
AGCCCAGCTCTATGTTACCCCTTCTGAACATTTTTTACTCATCAGTTTGTGTAAGGATTCAGCCTGTTATATTAGAAATGTTGCTAATCTCACAACTGAGGAAATTTTTAAATTATTGGTGTAGAGAATGATATTAATTGTTATTAATATTGTTGTCTGGGGTTCACTTTATAATACCCTATGGAAAAAAAAAGGAAGGATAAATGAAACAAGATTGGGAAAATGTT
>NW_006459646.1:0-227 GCF_000325575.1 Pteropus alecto | reverse complement strand
ACACACACACACTCCCTCGTTCCCCAGAGCGGATGGTAGTAATCAAAGTTCCTGAGAACAAGGATATCAGTTGGTTTTACGACCCGAATTCCCCAGAATTCAGGAAGGGAGACAGGGAGTGGGGCCTGGAAGGTGAGTTAGGGAGGCCCCGAGAGGTCTGGTGGTGACTGGCTTCCCTCCAGTATGAGTTCATTTAAAGTCCTTTCCTTGCCTTTCCATGACTGCCA
>NW_006459645.1:0-227 GCF_000325575.1 Pteropus alecto | reverse complement strand
CGCAAACCCCACCCCTCTGCCAGGAACCGGGATCAAGCCGATTATAGGGAGCGCGGGAGCGGAGTGGGGAACCCATCCCTCCCCTCCCCTCTCGCCTGCCCCCTTTCACAGCTGTCCTGGACGCAGCTGGCCTCGGAGGCCCTGCTTAAGGAGAAGGGGGCAGTGCTCACACATCTGAGCAGGTAAGTGAACGTCCCTGGAGGCAGAGCCTGGCTTGGGGACATTGG
>NW_006459644.1:0-227 GCF_000325575.1 Pteropus alecto | reverse complement strand
ATTTAAGAGAGCATGAGCAAATGCGTAGAGAAATAGAGCACATTTGTTTAGGAAACTAGAAGCTCGCTGGATGAAGGGTCTATGTTGGATATTGACAAATGGAGTGGCCAAAATGGTAGTAACTGGTAGTAACTGGTTAGTAACTGGTTAGTCCTGTGCCAGGTGTGAGGATTTTCTTCGCTGATGCGAAGAAAAGAACAGCAGTGTAGACCTCACACCTGGCACAG
>NW_006459643.1:0-227 GCF_000325575.1 Pteropus alecto | reverse complement strand
GAAGAAGGAGGGGAGGAGCTTGGAGTCGGGCCCTGACTTTGCTCAGGATGACTCCAAATGCACGCGTGACGTTGGGTCACCCTGCTAACGTAAGCTGGCTTGCAAACAACCTTTCACATGTAAAAGCTTCTAACTGTTACTGGAAGACAATGTCAAAGTCCAGAATGGAAGACAGGCGAGGATGAATCCGCAGAGGGCAGTTTCTCCTAAACCTACCTCTTCTGACA
>NW_006459642.1:0-227 GCF_000325575.1 Pteropus alecto | reverse complement strand
GACAACATCAAGTGTAACAGTATTTGCATCATGGGTACAAGAAGGGGAAGAGAGAGAGCAAGGTATTGAAAATCAATTTGAAGACATAGTGACTGAAAATTTTCTAATCTGGCAAAGCAAACAGACATACAAGTCCAGGAAACAGAGTCCCCAACAACATGAACCCAAAGAAGTCCACACCAAAACACATCCAATTAAAATGCCAAAGGTTAAAGACAGAGAATCTT
>NW_006459641.1:0-227 GCF_000325575.1 Pteropus alecto | reverse complement strand
TCCCACAGGTGAACAATATTAGTTCCGATTCTGAAGAGAAACGACTGTCAGATCCGGCCTGTTTGAGTATATTTCTTCCGTGACCTCTTCACAATCGTGGTTGGGAGGCCCATCCTCATTGGGCAGAAACGTAGCGGGTTCAATAGTCATACATTCTCGAGATGGACTCGTGCATTTTCGCAAAGCAGTCCCTGATTATGGGTTATTCTGGCATTGGTTAGCCATTT
>NW_006459640.1:0-227 GCF_000325575.1 Pteropus alecto | reverse complement strand
CACACACACACACACACACACACACACTTAACATTAGCATCTATCTTTACACAGGGATCTCTCATGCAAACCAACCTTCGAGGATCAGCTTTCGCTGACCTGCCTGCCTTCAGCACCGAACTGCCTTCTAAGGACTAGACTGAGCAGAGCTCCTAAATGCAACAGTTTGTAGAACAGCAGAGAATAGCTTTACAACTGAAGAGAGAACGGGCCCCAGAGTATCCTCA
>NW_006459639.1:0-227 GCF_000325575.1 Pteropus alecto | reverse complement strand
AAAAAAAAAAAACAAGAAAAATAAAAACACTATGTTGTAGGAAGAGGAGGAAGTGATGTGAAAGGGAGAGGGTGTGGGGGGAGGGAAGGACGAGGTCAAGAACAAAAATAAATCAAGACCTCCACTTCTTGTGCCCCACGTGGCCTTGCCAGCGTCCCCACACAGAGCAGGCTGAATAAATAAAACTTGCGAATCTGGTCCACCAGTCCTGATTCTCATCCAGGGCC
>NW_006459638.1:0-227 GCF_000325575.1 Pteropus alecto | reverse complement strand
TGAGTGGTACCTGGGTGTGTCCAGGTGAGCGAGATGTGCTCCTGCTTTTGAGGAGACTGTGCGCGTAACTCGGGGCCATGTGGGGGGACACGTCCCACTGCAGTGCATCGGCAGAGTGAAGATGTACACGGAGGGGCCGATCAACTTTTTTTTTCTAGTGGAATGGAATAAAATAAATGTTAAGAAATTTTAATATTTTAAAATTATGCGACCCACAAATGAATGAA
>NW_006459637.1:0-227 GCF_000325575.1 Pteropus alecto | reverse complement strand
GGTCCGTCGGCTCCCCTGACCGTCCACGTCCAGCCCGCTCCGGGACCCGTGCACTCAGCCTGCCTCTTTTCTTGCCCGTTCACTCCTCCCGCTCCAACCTCGTGGCCTTAGTCACGTCGAACCGGGTCCCTGCCTTGCTTCCTCCCTAGATGCACTCAGCAGCCACCGGGGAGACCTTTTGAAATCGTGCTGGTTACCAGACGTTCCCTGGCTCCGCACCCTCCAAC
>NW_006459636.1:0-227 GCF_000325575.1 Pteropus alecto | reverse complement strand
CATAAGGAAGGTGAGGTGTATGTGAACTCTGCTCAGGGCACATGGTTTAAAGAGCATTGTCCTTTAATGACAGAGGTCAGCTGTAAGCACAATTTTATGTTTCGCCAATGGGAGTTTCTTTCAAACTAATCTTTATTTGAAGACTAATATTAAAATGAGCACATGATAGTCGCCTGTGTTATGAGCGAAACTCTGCTAAAACCATACCTGTGAACACAAGTACATAG
>NW_006459635.1:0-227 GCF_000325575.1 Pteropus alecto | reverse complement strand
ATTTCATTGTTATTTAATTCTTCTATGGTCATTTGGCTTTGTACGATCTTATATCTAGACTGCAAGATATAAGATCGTACAAAGATATAAGATCTAGATGAGAGTGGGGTCGACAGCTGGTATCTCTTTATCCCCAACAGTGCCTGCATAAATGCCTTGTATAAGTGTTCAAAAACATTTTGATTTGTGGTACTTTTAAAACACGTCTGCAAATTCTTTGACACCAT
>NW_006459634.1:0-227 GCF_000325575.1 Pteropus alecto | reverse complement strand
ACCACCACCACCACGATAAACTTAAAAGCTTTACTCTAATTTTAGACATATCTTTATTAGATTTGCAGGTTCTATTTTCCTGATTTAATTTGGGAGGAATTCTGTCCCTTAAGGCAGCTTATGCTAATCTAAAGCATTAGATATGGACTTCACAAACCTAACTCTCAGAGGGATATACATTACCTAGTTATAGGAAACAACAGAAAACAAAATGTGTGTGTGTGTGT
>NW_006459633.1:0-227 GCF_000325575.1 Pteropus alecto | reverse complement strand
ACGGAGTGAGCCTCCTTCCCAGGTGCCTCTGTCTGCTGCTCCCCCTCGTGCATTTTTGGGGGGATCTGTCCCGCGAGATTAAGAGAGAAAAATGCACGATTCACACTCCTGCGACGTCGGGTGTGGATTTGGCACCGGCGAGAAATCGCCACGGTGTCTGTGAGAACGGAACGCAACGCGAAAATATTTTCAGAAAAAAAATCCACTGTGGTTTCGAGTCTCGTGGC
>NW_006459632.1:0-227 GCF_000325575.1 Pteropus alecto | reverse complement strand
GCCTCCTAAATGGTCTAAAAGGAACACTCATGCCATTATTTGGTGGTACGCTTCTGAATTATAGTTTGTGTATTCTCTAAAATATGTTTTTTTAAATTTTTACATCTTTTGGTCAATGAGCCAAACCTGAAATTATTTATTTTTTCCTACAGTCTTAAATAATTCAAAGGCTTGAAAAGAGGCAATTTTGTTACCCTCTTTCTCAAAATTCTCTGAAAAAAAAAAAA
>NW_006459631.1:0-227 GCF_000325575.1 Pteropus alecto | reverse complement strand
AAATGTGATGTAAATATTAAAACAGAGAGGAAAATGTTATCAAATTCTTGATCTTGTTTTCGTGAATATTTTCCAAGAGTATGAGGTTTTTAGGCTAAATCTGAAAAAATGAAAATAACGTTTTCTTTTTTCCACTTGTGGTTGAGCTATTGTTACTTTGATTAAATATAGTCACAGGAAAGTCGCCATTTGAATTTTTTGTTAAACTAATACATAGAAAAAACAAC
>NW_006459630.1:0-227 GCF_000325575.1 Pteropus alecto | reverse complement strand
GGGTCCAGGTTTACAAAATAATTCACACTGAAGTCAGAAATGTCCAAGACCCACCCAGTGGGCACCTCTTCCTTCAAACAGTGGGTTTAAACTCTCCTCGTGACTCCCTTATCTTGAAGACGGTGACTGCAAAAGAATAAGTAGAAACACACAGAATGACTTTGAGCAAGGAAACTGAAACTACAGGAAGTGACTGTGGGACAAGAGTAGATAAGAAGCATCTCACT
>NW_006459629.1:0-227 GCF_000325575.1 Pteropus alecto | reverse complement strand
GTCCGAGTGTGTGCGCGCGCGCGCATGTTTTGAGAGCGTAAAATTTTTCTACGGGTTGGATTACCCACCGACTGACTGTCGGGTCAGGGCTGAGGATGCCGCCCCAGTGGGTGGCGAGGTTCAGCGCAATCGCTGCCTGGTAGCCAGAGTCCGACGCTGGATTCGCGGGTGAGGGCGCTGTCTGGTTCAGCCCGAACTCAGTCCCCAGCCTAGCGAGGCGCGTTGGG
>NW_006459628.1:0-227 GCF_000325575.1 Pteropus alecto | reverse complement strand
AAACAAATGAGTGGTTATGACTTCTGTTTAGACCATCCGGTTCATCCAGGAGTGAAGCAAGTCCCCGAGGGGAAATAAGACATTCCAAATCACATGACATGCTCATTCTAGGGCCCAAAGACTTTTTTCCCTCGTCTTGGATAAATATGTCGCAGCGCTAGAATATACCCTGCTTCTGAGATGGGCACGTCATTGGCACTACCCCAAATTCATGTGTGCTTGGTCCT
>NW_006459627.1:0-227 GCF_000325575.1 Pteropus alecto | reverse complement strand
GGGCCGCTTCGCCCACTGCCCACGGGTCTGCGGGCCGCACATGGGGCTGTTGTTTCCAAGGGGGACCCCTACTGTCTGTCCACAGGCACGTCCCGCACCAGGGGTCGGTCCGGGTCCTCTCCCGAGCGCTGCTCCGCCGCTGGCCTTGGAGAAGCACTGAGCAGAGTTTCCCATCAGAAAGAAAATGCCACAAATTCAGGAGGGAGACGCAATCTGCAGACCCAGGG
>NW_006459626.1:0-227 GCF_000325575.1 Pteropus alecto | reverse complement strand
ACTCTCTATTCAGGTGTCAAGGTGCTCTCAGATCTGATCCAACAATCACAGACCTTGGAGGGCTACAAGAAAATGTCCACCACTCCTCCAAATATATCCAAACACACGAATACAATGGATTTAGGAAAAAGCGGAGATACCTATTAATCTACTAGCTTTCCTAGCCCACACTCTTGAAAAATAGAAAATACATTTAAGTCAAATGGCCAGAGCAGCCCCAGCTAGCC
>NW_006459625.1:0-227 GCF_000325575.1 Pteropus alecto | reverse complement strand
AGCGGGGAGACTGGGGAAACTGGGGTGGAGGGGTATGGGGTGAGCATGGGAAAAATGGAGTTCCAGGGGTAGATACTGGCTATTATGTAGGATAAGGGGGTTGGATTTATTCTGGGGAAGAGGGGAGCCAAGGGAGATGGAGGGCAGAGGACAGACGGGATCTGATGGGGGGATGGGAAAGGCAGCAGCAGGAAGACCAGCACGGCAGTGGGACCCATCTCTGCCCT
>NW_006459624.1:0-227 GCF_000325575.1 Pteropus alecto | reverse complement strand
ACGATTTTTTGCAATTTTTGAATCCATAGTTATTTCAAAATTAAAAAGTCGTTTTTCTTCAGGACGGAACAGCACCTCCCTCACGAGAGTTCAGAAGGAGTCAGAGAGGTACATCGATGCAGAACGCTGAGCGCCAAGCCTGGCGTCAGAGTGCGTTCGGTAAATGGGGCTTATTCTCTACCTTCTGACTCTTAAATCGTCTGTGCCCCCTTTCCTCATCCGGAGCA
>NW_006459623.1:0-227 GCF_000325575.1 Pteropus alecto | reverse complement strand
ACAAATACTTAACCTAGATTCCTAGGAAATACAAAATTGATGTTTAACTCATTTATTCGGTAAATAAAATATCAGTGTCTTTGGTATCAAAATTCTGCTTTACTGAATATTTCTCATTAAAAAATCCTCACTAAAAGTTAAGTAAAATTAAGAAATTTTATAAAATTTATTGTTGTTTATCAAATATTAATTGTACAATTGTTAGAATGTTGTCACTTGAATAAAAT
>NW_006459622.1:0-227 GCF_000325575.1 Pteropus alecto | reverse complement strand
GACACGGCTGTGTCCACTTGTAAACGCAAGGGCTTAAGCGGAGAACTTATTAGAACTCCGAGAAGAGCTGACTAATTCAACTGCGATCTAAAATGACCTCCAAGAATCAACAAACTTTCACAACGAGCAGCAGGAAGTGGTTAGAAAACATCAGGAAAAAAAAGGTAACGATAGCAAGAAAATTATAATACGACCAGGAACGCATCGAACATGAAATGTGCCAGCCT
>NW_006459621.1:0-227 GCF_000325575.1 Pteropus alecto | reverse complement strand
TTTGACACTCCTCCTTTCCAGAGGTGCAGTAATTCTCTCCTCTTGAGTGTGGGCTGCATTTATTGACTCACTTCTAACTGACAGAGTAAGGTTAATGTGATGGTGTGTGACTCTGAGCGTAGGACAGAAAACACTGCAGTTTGCATCTTGCTCGCTCTCTCTCTCTGATCACTTTCTCTGAAGAAATCAGCGGCTTGGTCATTTTCTGCCTTATGGAAAGTCCACAT
>NW_006459620.1:0-227 GCF_000325575.1 Pteropus alecto | reverse complement strand
ACCATTTCGAACTTTTTGAGGTATTTACCTCCATTTTTCGAAATGCGCTTCCACTACTATTTCGTGGAAGTGGTGACAGCCACACTTGAAGATTCACAAACTAACTCAGGTGTGACAGCCACACTTGAAGACTCACGAACTAACTCTCTTCCTCACTGCTCAAGAGTAGGCAATAATTTTTTAAAACTAATGATTTAAATCAGTTGATTGATAGCATCTCTCTTTAA
>NW_006459619.1:0-227 GCF_000325575.1 Pteropus alecto | reverse complement strand
TTTTTTTTCCCTTCACCTTTAAAAAAAATTTTCATAGGGATGTGAATAAATCATTGCTCCAAAATGAACCAGTAGATGGAGCATTCGAGAAATGTGTGTCAATCTCACTCCAAATAAACACAAAAGCTGATGGTACTGTCAAATCGACCCTCCCAATAGCCCTTCTCCCTTCTCCTTTACCATCGTCAACACTTCTGAATAGTTATTTTTTTATTTTGAGAAAAAGA
>NW_006459618.1:0-227 GCF_000325575.1 Pteropus alecto | reverse complement strand
TTAATCTGATCAATTTTGCCCAGAATAGCTGATTTGGGGTATTTGAGTTTCAGTTTCTCTTTTCTTGTCTTGTACTTTCTTTGCTACTATTGGACAAAATCTGATGTGTCAATGCCTGGACTGTAATTATTGTTTCATTTTTAAAAAATTATTTATTTTAATTAGTATCAAGTATACAATACATTGGTTAGGAATCTATATAGTTCATAAAACGATCCCCCCAATTG
>NW_006459617.1:0-227 GCF_000325575.1 Pteropus alecto | reverse complement strand
GACAAGACCAAAGACAATAGACAGAACCCGATAACGGGGCACAGGAGGTGGCGTCCCGTGGCCTGGCCACAGTCCAGGAGATATGACTGAGTCCAGTTTCTCTACAGACCCCCGATGACAGGTCAACAGAAACAGGAACAGAAAGTTACCTTTTATCCAGACGTTGAGGCCTGGAGACTCCCATCGGGACCAGAACAAAGAGTGTGTCCTAAAGGTTGTGTCCTTGA
>NW_006459616.1:0-227 GCF_000325575.1 Pteropus alecto | reverse complement strand
TCAGTTTTACAAAATGAAAAGAGCTGGAAATGGATGGTGGTGATGGTTTGCACAACATTAAAAATGTGATTAATGTCATGAACTTTACACTTAAAGATAATTAAAATTGTAAATTTTGTTTTGTGTATTTTACCACAATAAAATGTTGGTGGAGGAAGACATATATATACAATGGAGTATGACTCAGCCATAAAAAAAAAAGATATCTGACCATTTGCAATGACATG
>NW_006459615.1:0-227 GCF_000325575.1 Pteropus alecto | reverse complement strand
TTTCAGTTGACAACTATGAAAGAAAACATAGACTCGGCAATACATTTTCGAAAAGAGGAAGCCCATTCCTCTAGAGCAGAGGATCAGGAAAGACGAGCAGAGATAAAACTGGAAAGATTAAGTTGAGGCCATCTGAAAGATGCCTCTTTCACAATGCCGTGGGCCAGCCCTAGATCTCAATCCAAGTGAAAATCACCATAACCACCATCATCTCTGTCATCATCATC
>NW_006459614.1:0-227 GCF_000325575.1 Pteropus alecto | reverse complement strand
GATGCATCCTGGAGCCACTTAGAGCACTAGCCCAGTGGCTGGTTATATGAAACATGCGCTGAACACCGACCTGGAGGGAACGCTTACGCCCTGGACCATCTCGAGGAAGCGCTGCATTCCAGGGCTCGTGTCCCACCCACAAAGTTTCCTGCCGCTCAGGTGCCTTCCAGTGATAAGTGAGACGCATGGAACCAGGCGTGAGCATTTTGTGTGCAGACCTGTTTGTT
>NW_006459613.1:0-227 GCF_000325575.1 Pteropus alecto | reverse complement strand
CTTTGGTCTTCATTTGTTTTCTTTTTCTAGTTCCTCGAAGTATCAAGTTAGGCAGTTAATTTGAAATCTTTTTTATCTCTTAATGTAGTCATTAACCGCTATGAATTTCCTCTTCGAACTGCCTTTGCTGCATGCCATACGTTTTGCTATGTGGTATTTCCATTTTTATTTGTCTCAAATATTTTGACTTATCTTTTGATGTCTTCTTTGACTCATTGGTTGTTTAG
>NW_006459612.1:0-227 GCF_000325575.1 Pteropus alecto | reverse complement strand
CCGGGCCGCCTCCTGGGTGCCAGGCTTGACGTGGAATGTGAAGAGGGAGGCACCGCGGTCTTCAGTCTGTTCAGGACAAATGAGGAAGCTAAGGCCGGAGAAATTCCAGGCTCAAGAGAACAAGGGAGAAGTATCTGCCTGAAACCTCTGGAGGCTGAGCAAACCCGCCGTGGAACATGTGTGTGTGTGCGCGTGTGTGTGCGTGTGCGCGCAGCATGTGTACATAC
>NW_006459611.1:0-227 GCF_000325575.1 Pteropus alecto | reverse complement strand
TTCCAACAAGATCCACACGTGGCATCTGACAGATATGTTTCCGAAGTCTCTCTTAATCTATAACGGTTCCTCTTTCCATCCTTTTTGTGCCATTTATTTCAATGAACTAGATTGGTGTCCTGTATTTATATTAATAAAGTGACTTAATTCCATTTTGCTACAATGTACAGATAAAATACTGTATTTTAAAATCACAGTGTCTGTGCGGTCATGCCGCCAGCTTGAAA
>NW_006459610.1:0-227 GCF_000325575.1 Pteropus alecto | reverse complement strand
AGGAAAAGTTGCTTGATGGTGTGGGGTAGACACACGTACCACGCGCACACGCACGCGCACACATGCACACATGCGCACATACACACGCACACTCACGCACACGCACGCACACACACGCACACCAGAATACTATAGAAAGCCTACAGATTCCGAACCAGGGGAGACCTGCTTCAGCCACAGAGCAGACCTGATGTCCCAACACAGTCCCTGAGGCCCCAGCTCTTGTC
>NW_006459609.1:0-227 GCF_000325575.1 Pteropus alecto | reverse complement strand
GTATCTGGGCACCTTCTTGCAAGTCCACCCCTTGGTTATCTCCAGGAGCTGTTTTGTAAAGATCAGTACTAAAAAAATGGAAGGACCTTTGGTGAAATCTGTATTATGTCATTTCCCTCAAGGAAATCTCCAAAGACATTTGAAGGATGCATGTGGGACATAATTTAGGTTTTTAAAATAGTAAATGTGACCAAATAAAAAGCACATTTCCTCTTTTCTGTATACAA
>NW_006459608.1:0-227 GCF_000325575.1 Pteropus alecto | reverse complement strand
TCCCTTCTGCCAGCCAGCCTTCGGCTCAACTGGACCATCGCTGTTTCTGGCCCATGCTGGGTTTCCCACATCGGGCCTCAGCTTGCACTGTTTTTTTCTCGGTGTGGGTCCCCATGTCTGAAGGATGCTTCTTTTCAAAAGCACAGTTTAAAAACAAAATCGGTGAAGATATCTTGTGGGCTTATTCTTGTCATCCCATTTCAGCCTCATACTAACCTTATGAGGAA
>NW_006459607.1:0-227 GCF_000325575.1 Pteropus alecto | reverse complement strand
GAATAGTCTGAAATACAGACCACCGGTGCCTTTCAAGCAGAGTGGGCGATGCACATGCCTACAGCTCGGACTGCCGAGTTAGACGAGTTCTTCCTAAAGTTCCTAGACATGGAGAACAATCGCCACGGAAGCTCATAAAAACAAAGAAACAGTTAATGACGGCTAGGCCCACTGCATGTTATAGCTAAGAATCCTTTCCGATGAATGGCACAGTTGGTGCTGGCATA
>NW_006459606.1:0-227 GCF_000325575.1 Pteropus alecto | reverse complement strand
TTTCCTAAAGCTGGACAGAGGGCACAATGTAAGAGAATTGTCTCTGTCCTGTCGCCTGCTGCTTCCACGGGCTCACAGCTCCTAACCGGCACCCCCTAAGACAGCCCCCTGAAGACTTCACCCTTCCTTCACGGCTACGAGCTCAGAAGCCACCCAATCCCAAAACCACAGCCAGCAGATGGCCGAACAAATGCCCAAGGGTGTCTGGGCTGCACTCGAGCTGAAGA
>NW_006459605.1:0-227 GCF_000325575.1 Pteropus alecto | reverse complement strand
AGCGCCACAGAAGCTGCTGTATTTCTCCAAGTCTGCGGGAGCGACATACAAACGTGCCCGACGGCGCGAGGGGAGCGGGGGGGCTGTGCCGGCGGCGCCCGTCTCTCCCGCAGACCGCACTCCCCCCGCGACAACGGTGCTTACTCCACAGCGAGGGGGCGAGGTCCCCCCACCCCGACGACCCTGCGGGCGCCTGCTCTGTGCCGCTGCCGCACCCTGCGATTTCG
>NW_006459604.1:0-227 GCF_000325575.1 Pteropus alecto | reverse complement strand
TGGACACATATTATCTACCTTGCCCCAATTGCCTCATAATTGGGATTCCATATATCACCGCTGGCACCGGCAGAGACGGGCAACATGGTGGTTCTACCCTCTAGTGTTATTCATTCCAGGGATGGGATCCATAGATGTAAAATTGCAGGCAGAAGCTTTAGCCCAGCACACCACTCAGGCATTGAATGCTACGCGTCAGGCTATAACCTTTTTAATAGATGAAACTA
>NW_006459603.1:0-227 GCF_000325575.1 Pteropus alecto | reverse complement strand
TTTTCATTTAGGAAATTTGCATCATTTCCCCTTTTGGCCACTTCCTTGTGTTTCATATTAGTTCTATGTGGATGTGCCTCATATCCTAGTTATAACTGAGTGGCCTAATGTTATAGCTGTACTGTGGAGAAATGAAATATTCCATTAGTGAAATGAATGCACTAGTGAGAAATAACATTTGAATGAAAAAGATGATAGAATTATCAATCTGAAAAATAAGACAGTAA
>NW_006459602.1:0-227 GCF_000325575.1 Pteropus alecto | reverse complement strand
ACCCCATTGCTCAGAAACAGGTGTGAAAAGTGCCCGAAGACCCTAAAGTTCCACCAGGACCGGGTACGGCGAGGCTTCCCGCCCCTTCCCCGCCTGTAGACCCTGCGTGTTCCATCCACTGGGCGCTTCGTCCCTTTCGGTCACTCCTCCCTGGGTCAAACCGAGCCTGCCTAAACACACCCCAACACATAGCCCAGGCTCCCCACTGGCTAACTTGGTGGTCGGCT
>NW_006459601.1:0-227 GCF_000325575.1 Pteropus alecto | reverse complement strand
TTTGCCAAACATTATTCTGTGTATGTCCATGAGGGCATTTTTGAGAGCTTGTTTGGAGGTTCTAGCAGGGAGGAAAGCTACTTGTATGCCCTTGACCGAAGAATGGTCCTCTCTTCTGTTGGGGAAGGTCATTCTCTTTGACCGAGTGCACAGCTTCGTGAGGGATTCACATGGAGTGGTGAGGGAGGAAGAGGACACCCGCCTAGCCAGCCAGATCAGCCAAATCA
>NW_006459600.1:0-227 GCF_000325575.1 Pteropus alecto | reverse complement strand
TCAGGGGTCTTCCCGGAGGTGGAAGGAAGGCAAAGTTCAGGGCTTCCCCAAAGGGGGGTGGCAATGTTTTAACCTCTGGTATGTGAATGTATGAGTGAATGAGCATCTTTGCTGGTTTGCCTCAGTCAGGTACGAATCTGTGACTCCATGGCTGGGCACCCGTAATGTACCCTAAAGGCTATGGAGTCCGAATGAGCTCGTGTGCAATTCTGTGGTGTATGGCATAT
>NW_006459599.1:0-227 GCF_000325575.1 Pteropus alecto | reverse complement strand
AAATAGTGTAACTGTTTGGAAAGGTAAGTTTCCTTCCTTCGGCATTATCCATTCGATGTTATTTTTCCTAAATCATTCCTGTTGCCCCATAAATCTACAGGAAACTATTAGGATATTCAAAGACGGTTTTCAATGTCTGTTCTCTGTCCTCTCCTCCCCTTCGCTGCCTCTTCACGTCTTTATTTTGGGAAGTTTCTTAGGAAGAGAAATGCGAGACTTTGCTAACT
>NW_006459598.1:0-227 GCF_000325575.1 Pteropus alecto | reverse complement strand
GCAGAAATGGTGACTGGCAGCGACAGCCGTTAGGACGCCCCGGTGGTGGTGTCCCCGTACCCAGAGTGATGTCACTAGTCGCCAGTTCTGTTGTGAGTCATCTGTGACTGATAACAGCTGAGGGGCTGACAGCTTTGAGAGATGAACTTAGGGGAGCGATTCAGCGTATCCTGTAACAATGTCATCCGCTTGCTCACATGCTGCTCTGCTTCCTGCTGGGACCGAAG
>NW_006459597.1:0-227 GCF_000325575.1 Pteropus alecto | reverse complement strand
AAGTAATTCTTGGGGTTTATCCACAGTTCGCCCACTTTCCACAAAAGGCTCCTACATAAGGCCACTGCCTGGCCGGATAGGGAACATGGGCGGTGGAGACGGGAGGTAAAGATCTGGGGCGGTGACTACGTCACATTTCAGAAAAAATCTTGGCCATGAGCTGTGATTCAGAGTTGCCCCTGAAAGAAAGCGGGACCCTGTCGCTCAGGTTAAGTTGCACTGTCGTC
>NW_006459596.1:0-227 GCF_000325575.1 Pteropus alecto | reverse complement strand
ATGAATTTAAGCAATTATTATGCTCAATGGGCTTTACTTTCTAATCCATATAAAATAAAGATTATTTGACTCAATACCATGCCCATCTTTTCATATTTTTAAGAGGCATTTTGAATCTTTTAAAAAATTGTGTTTTCATTTCTTTTGCCAGGTTTCTGTAGGGGTTTTTTTTCTTTCACGTTCCTGTTTTCACAAAGATTTTGACATTAATTTGCATAGAAATCCTC
>NW_006459595.1:0-227 GCF_000325575.1 Pteropus alecto | reverse complement strand
TGTGAACAAAGAAGGGTGGTCGATGGCTGCTGCAGCCGTGAGCAAGGGAGAAATCTCTCAAAGAATCAAGTAGTTTATAGAAACAGAGAGGACCTAGCTCTTTCAAACATCATCAAGCATCTGGAGTGCAAGTTAGGCAAACCAATATATCTTAGAACTTCAGACATTTCAAATTGAGTTTCTATTAAAGGTAACCCTCGTACACTGTTGGTGGGATTGCAAATTGG
>NW_006459594.1:0-227 GCF_000325575.1 Pteropus alecto | reverse complement strand
CAAAGGGCCTGCGAGGAGATCCTGTAAGTACCGGGACTGTGGGGGCTGTGAACTAACATCAGGATTTGTCATCCTTATTTTACAGTACTACAACAGCAAGCCTGAGTTTAAATTATCGCAGGCACAATTGTAGAATTTTAAAAGCAGTTCCCTTATGTTAGAGCTTCATCACACACGGTGTGAGTATGGACGGTGAGAAGCCCTTGCACATCATTTGCATGTGTTTT
>NW_006459593.1:0-227 GCF_000325575.1 Pteropus alecto | reverse complement strand
GGGAATCTGCTTTTCTGAGGACGTTCCTCCGGTAATTATGATGTTCTTAAATATCCGTCAAGCCTTAGCTCATACATGGCTTCCTCTTGAAGATTTTTTTTTTTAATTTAAGTAATTTCTCCACAAATGCAATGCCACATGGTTTCCTTTACAGCACTTACTGTGATTGAATTACTCATTGTTTACTTGTACATTGTTTGTCTTCCCCACTAGACTAAGTTCCACGT
>NW_006459592.1:0-227 GCF_000325575.1 Pteropus alecto | reverse complement strand
AGGATTACAGTTCAGAAAGCCTCAGATTCGAGACCCGTGCTCAGGCCGCACTTATTTCTAACTTGGCCTATTTAAGAGAGCCCTCCCTCCATCCCTCCCTCCATCCCTCCTCCCCCCAGAGCCCCACAGGGTTTGAACTCTGTCAGCAAATGCGAAAGCGGCCTGAGACAGTCTCGAAAATACACCAGACGTTGGCCGGTTGTAGTTGGGCTTCATTACAGCTTAAC
>NW_006459591.1:0-227 GCF_000325575.1 Pteropus alecto | reverse complement strand
CATGTGTGCGCGGGTGCGAGTGAGCATGTGTGTGCGCGAGTGTGTTTTTGTGAGTGTGTATATGCATGTGCATGAGTGTGAGTGTGTGTGCGTGTGTGTGAGTGTGTGCATGTGCGTGAGTGTGCCGAGCATGAGTTCCCAGCCAGTCCCGGAAGACCTGGTGCCCAATAGCACGAGGGAACCCAGTGCCCGCATCCGGGCTTCTGAAGACCGTTTTCCACTGAGCG
>NW_006459590.1:0-227 GCF_000325575.1 Pteropus alecto | reverse complement strand
GACTGAATTACATTAAAGGTTTAGAGGCTACTAGAAGACTCTGGCGATCTTTTAACGTCTCAGTGTTGGAATGAGTTTTATGGGATCCATCCCCCAGCGTATAGAGCCCTGCTCAACCCTCTAGTCGGCATCACCTGCCAAGAACAGAGGTCAGGGCTGTAGGGCTCAGTGCCGAATCTTTGTTTGTGGAGTGAAGAATGGAGATCCATTCAGCTTTTTATTAAATC
>NW_006459589.1:0-227 GCF_000325575.1 Pteropus alecto | reverse complement strand
ACTACCGCTGCTTTTTACAGCTTCTCTCATTTTGGAGGATTTGTTTGAAAGGTGTGTTACAAGCAAACCATAGAAGATCTTGAAAACTATGTTAACAAACTTGGACTCAATATTGTGGATGTTAGGAAGCCATTAAAGGTTTCTGCGCAGGGAAGATCTGATTTTAGGTGTTTTTTCTTTTTTCCAGCTTTCTTGAAATATAATAGACAATTAGTTGCTCGTATTTA
>NW_006459588.1:0-226 GCF_000325575.1 Pteropus alecto | reverse complement strand
GTATTTTGGCAACCACTTTCTGAGGAGTGGACCTGGAATTCCCTTTTCCTGTCATGTCTACTGCTGGTATGGATTCTCAATCTCTGTGAATGCATGGAACAATTCTCTCAACCCGAAGCAGTATAGGAGTGTTTCTTCTGGATCCATTGTCTAGAGAGTGAGGACAAAGTATTCATTAGGGCATCTTACACTGTTCTAACTTTAAGAAAATAGTTAAGATAGCCCA
>NW_006459587.1:0-227 GCF_000325575.1 Pteropus alecto | reverse complement strand
AGTTGGTCCATAGTTATTGGGCCAAGGGAAATCCATCTGCTGACAGATGAGCTGAGGCTAGTCTGTGAGCACACAGGCAGAATTGGACGTTGGGAGTTTGCTCACTGGCAGAGCAGCGAATAAGCTGGTGTCCATGTCAGGAGGGCTACTGTTAACAGCCCTCCATGATGCAGGCCAGCCGAGGCTGGTGGTTGGTTGTGCTGAAGGAACCTACATTCTTCTGCTAG
>NW_006459586.1:0-227 GCF_000325575.1 Pteropus alecto | reverse complement strand
CGTTCAGAGGATGTGGAGGTGAATGAAATCCGGGCGTCCTGGATCCCGGACCCGAAAAGGGGCATGTTCGTAGAAGAGAAAGGCCAACCCCACTCAAAAAGGAACCGATTAGGGCTGTTTCCCCACCTGTGTCCCCAGAGATTCCCCACCCATCTCCCCATTCTGCACAGAGGCCGATTGGTAAAGTATGGTGACTTTCAACAGCAGGCGTAAAGGCCCTTTCGACT
>NW_006459585.1:0-227 GCF_000325575.1 Pteropus alecto | reverse complement strand
AGTTAAGCGTATTAGGTGAATGGAAGAACCAGGAACGGGCCGACAATTCAAACAGCAAATCACAGGCTAATTCAACTAGCCGGGGCACTGATCTGATCATACCCATTCTTTACCTGCCTCAGCCTCACTCCTGTACTAACGAGGAATTCTGCCCCCCCGTTTCAGAATGCAGCGTCTTCTGTTTCCGTTCATGAATTCAGTACTAACAGACGTGCAAGAAACCAAAA
>NW_006459584.1:0-227 GCF_000325575.1 Pteropus alecto | reverse complement strand
TGGGACGTGACCGGCACATCCAACGTGTTCCTTGACCCCTGGCTCACCACGACCTCCCAAGAGGTGTTTAGCTTGGTGCTCTGTATACATTGATCCATCAAGATAGTTTCTTTCATAAGGTTTCAGAATTCTTAGTGGTGCCCATGGATCACCAGCCAGCTGTGCCGCCACCTGACCCAGACTGGTCCTTCAATAGTGCCTGTGTGACCTTGAATCACATGTGTGCA
>NW_006459583.1:0-227 GCF_000325575.1 Pteropus alecto | reverse complement strand
TGACATATGCCAGGGAGCAAGATCTTAAATGCTCCCTCCTTTTAAAAATCTTATGTTGGCATTGTCATCACATTTCTCTTGACTCAGCTACAAATTCCCCTCTAGCACATCAGTTATTTCTCTAATGTTTCCACTATTTTCAGTCTTTATTATTGCCAAAGCAGCACCATATTGCATCTGGACTATAGCAACATTCTAACAGGTCTTACTGTTAATTCTCTTACTCC
>NW_006459582.1:0-227 GCF_000325575.1 Pteropus alecto | reverse complement strand
GTTCCATGTTGTGGAACTTAGTGGATGTCAGAGCCTGAAACTTCTTTGTTCCAGAACAAGGTTTAGAAGTATGTCTCGTTCAGATGAACCACAATAGTGGATAGTGTCTTCTAGGTTATTGGGCCAGCACAAGGACATTTGTCCAGATCAGAGAAGCCTAATCAGGAGGCCCCTCCTCCCATAATCGCTCAGCCCTGTACAAGTAAGTCTCCCGCCCCGCCCCCTCC
>NW_006459581.1:0-227 GCF_000325575.1 Pteropus alecto | reverse complement strand
ATGACTCCTGGGTCTTGATTTCCAAATAAGGGAAGGGTTTATTTTTTCTGACTGTGAAGGGACTGACTAGGCGTGGAAGCCGTCACGTATGGTGGAGTCTGGTTTTGGAGCTGTGGGGCTCTGGGTTCGAATCTGTTGTCACGCTGTGATCTCAGCCTAGTTGCTTAATCCCTGTGAAGATTGAGGTTCACGTCTAAATAATGGAGATAATAATGCCTACCTTTTGG